>NW_020257641.1:191656-416902 GCF_003255815.1 Theropithecus gelada | reverse complement strand
AGTGTACCTGTCTGATTCTTGCTTTGGAAGCTTCCTCTCAGGGGTGTACTCCACCCTGTGAGGTGTGGGGTGTCAGACTGCCCCTAGTGGGGGATGTCTCCCAGTTAGGCTACTGAGGGGTCAGGGACCCACTTGAGCAGGCAGTCTGTCCCTTCTCAGATCTCAACCTCCGTGTTCGGAGATCCACTGCTCTCTTCAAAGCTGTCAGACAGAGTCGTTTGCGTCTGCAGAGGTGTCTGCTGCCTTGTTATCGTTTACTGTGCCCTGCCCCCAGAGGTGGAGTCTACAGAGACAGGCAGGTTTCCTTGAGCTGCTGTGAGCTCCACCCAGTTCGAGCTTCCCAGCAGCTTTGTTTACCTACTTAAGCCTCAGCAATGGCGGGCGCCCCTCCCCCAGCCTCGCTGCTCCCTTGCCGGTAGATCACAGACTGCTGTGCTAGCAATGAGGAGGCTCCGTGGGTGTGGGACCCTCCCGGCCAGGTGTGGGATATGATCTCCTGGTGTGCCTGTTTGCTCTAAGTGCAGTATTGGGGTGGGAGTTACCGGATTCTCCAGGTGTTGTGTGTCTCAGTTCCCCTGGCTAGGAAAAGGGATTCCCTTCCCCCTTGCGCTTCCCAGGCGAGGCAATGCCTCGCCCTGCTTCAGCTCTCGCTGGTCGGGCTGCAGCAGCTGACCAGTACCGATCGTCCGGCACTCCCCAGTGAGATGAACCCAGTACCTCAGTTGAAAATGCCGAAATCACCGGTCTTCTGTGTCGCTGGCGCTGGGAGTTGAAGACTGGAGCTGTTCCTATTCGGCCATCTTGCTCTGCCCCCTCTGGCTACTTTTAATATTTTTTCCTTCGTTTCAACCTTGGTGAATCTGACAATTATGTGCCTTGTGGTTGCTGTTCTTGAGGAGTATCTTTGGTGTTCTCTGTATTTCCTGAATTTGAATGTTGGCCTGCTTTGCTAGGTTGGGGAAGTTCTCCTGGATAATATCCTGAAGTGTTTTCCAACTTGGTTCCATTCTTTCCGTTACTTTCAGGTACACCAATCAAATGTAGATTTGGTCTTTTAACATAGTCCCATATTTCTTGGAGGCTTTGTTCTTTTCTTTTTACTCTTTTTTCTCTAAACTTGTCTTTTCACTTTATTTCATTAATTTGATATTCAATCACGATACCCTTTCTTCCACTTGATTGAATAGGCTATTGAAGCTTGTGCATGCATCACAAAGTTCTCCTGCCATGGTTTTTAGCTCCATCAGTTCTTTTAAAGTTTTCTCTACACTGTTTATTCTGGTTAGCCATACATGTAACCTTTTTTCAAGGTTTTTAGCTTCCTTGCGATGTGTTAGAACATGCTCCTTTAGCTCAAACAATTTTGTTATTACCAAATTTCTGAAGCCTACTTCTGTCAACTCATCAAAGCCATTCTTTGTCCAGCTTTGTTCCATTGCTGGCAAGGAGCTGTGATCCTTTGGAGGAGAAGAGGTACTCTGGTTTTTAGAATTTTCAGCTTTTCTTCTCAGGTTTCTCTCCATCTTTGTGGTTTTATCTACCTTTGGTCTTTGATGTTGGCAATGTACACATGGGGTTTTGGTGCAGATGTGTTTTTTGTTGCTGTTGATCCTATTCCTTTCTGTTTGTTAGTTTTCTTTCTAATAGCCAGGTCCCTCAGCTGCAGGTCTGTTGGAGTTTGCTGGAGGTCCATTCCAGACCCTGTTTCCCTGGGTATCACCAGCGGTGGCTGCAGAATAGCAAATATTGCAGAACAGCAAATATTGCTGCCTGATCTTTCCTCTGGAAGCTTCGTCCCAGAGGGGCACCCGCGTGTATTAGGTGTCTATCGACCCCTACTGGGAGGTGTCTCCCAGTTAGGCTACACAAGGGTCACTTGAGGAGGCAGTCTATCTGTTCTCAGGGCTCATATGCTGTGCTGAGAGAACCAGTGCTCTCTTGAGAGTTGTCAGACAGGGCATTTAAGTCTGCAGAAATTGTCTGCTGCCGTTTGTTCAGCTATACCCTGCCCACAGAGGTGGAATCTGTACAGTCAGCAGACCTTGATGAGCTGTGGTGGGCTCTGCCCAGTTCAAGCTTCCTGGCCACTTTGTTTACCTACTCAAGCCTCAGTAATGGTGGACGCCCCTCCCTCAGCCAGGCTGCCACCTTACTGTTCGATCTCACACTGCTGTGCTAGTAGTGAGCAAGGCTCCTTGGGTGTGGGAGCTGCCAAGCCAGGCATGGTAAAGAATCTCCTTATCTGCTAGTTGCTAAGACCTTAGGAAAAGTGCAGTATTTGGTTGGGAGTGTCCTGTTTTTCCAGATACAGTCTGTCATGGCTTCCCTTAGCTAGGAAAGGGAAATCCCCTAACCCCTTGTGCTTCCCGGGTGAGGCGATGCCACGCCCTGCTTTGACTTGCCCTCTGTGTGCTGCACCCACTGTCCAACCAGTCCCAATGAGATGAACCAGGTACCTCAGTTGGAAATGCAGAAATCACCTGTCTTCTGTGTCAATTACACTGGGAGCTGCAGACCAGAGCTGTTTCTAGTCAACCATCTTGGAACAGAATTTGATCTTTGTTATTTCTTTCCTTCTCTAAATTTGGGTTTGGTTTGTTCTTCTTTTTCTAGTTATTTGAGGTATAATTTAGATTGCTTATTTGAGATCTTCCTTCTTTTTTGACATAGGTGTTTATTGCTATAAATTTCTATCTTAGAACTGCTTTTTACTGTGCTCTATAAGATCTGGTTTGTTGTTTTCATTTTTATTTGGCCCAAGGTATTTTTAATTCAACTTTTATTCTGTGAGCCATTGGTTGTTTAAGAGTATATTGTTTCATTTCCAAATATTTCTGTGCTTTCTAAGCTTTCTCCTGTTACTGGTGTCTAGTTTCATGCTAGTGTGATCCAAAAAGATACTGTATATACTTTTGATTGTCTGAAATTTACTATGGTTTGTTTTGCGGCCTCATATGTAATCTGTGCTGGAGAATGTTCTGTGTGTGCTTGAGAAGAATATATATTCTGCTTCTGTTGGATGGAGTGTTTCATATATGTTTGTTAAGTCTATTTGGTTAAAAGTGTAAATCAAATCCTTTGTTTTCTTTCTGATTTTCTGTCTAGAAGACCTGTCTATTTTTGAAAGTGTGGTATGACAGTCCTTTACTATTATAGTATGGCAGTCTATCTTTCCCTCCAGATCATTTAATAATTGCTTTATGTATTTAGGTCCTTCAATATTGGTGCATATGTTGTACAGTTGTTATGTCCTATTGATGAATTAACCCCTTTATCATTATGTAATAAATGTTTTTGTCTCTTTTTATAGTTTTTGACTTAAATCTTATTTTATCTGAGATAAAAATAGCTACCCCTGCTCTTTTTTGGTTGCCATTTGCATGGAATATCTTTTTCTATCCATTCACTTTATTTTATGTGTGTTCTTACTATTAAAGCAAATTACGTGCACATAGCATATAGTTGGTTCTAGCTTTTAAAAATTTGCTCAGACACTATCTGTCTTTCTATTAAAAAATTTAATCCACTTGTATTCTAGGTAATTATTGATAGGTAAGAACTTATTACTGCCATTTTATAATGCTGTTAAAGAATTCTTGCTTGAAAGTTTTTTATTTAAAATTTAAAATATATCATTTCACTTTTTCCTGGTCTGCAGGATTTGCTGTTGAGAAATCTGCTGATAGCTGTGTTGGGGTTACCTTGATTGTGATGTTTCTTATCTCTTGCTACTTTCAGTGTTCTTTCTTTGTTTTTGATTTTTGATAATTTGATTGTGATGTATCTTGGTAAACTCCTCTTTGGATTGAATATGATTGGTGACCTGAGTTTCCTGTACCTGGGTAGTGACATCTTTCTCCAGATTTGGGAACTTTTTAGCCATTATTTTCTAAATACATTTTCTAGGCCGTTCTCTCTCTCTTATCCTTTTTTGAGTTATTATTGTGCAATTATTAGTTTGCTTGATGCTGTCCCATAATTCCTGTAGGCCTCCCTGATTCATTTTTTCTCCCTTGGTTGGATAATTTTTAATCTACTATCTTTGAGGGCACCAATTCTTTCTTCTACTGAATCAAGTCTACTTTTGAAGGTTTGTACTGAATTTTTCATTTCAGTTATACTTTCTTTAACTCTAGGTTTTCTATTTTTTATTATTGTTTATTATTGCCAAACTTTTTATTTTGTTCGTGAGTTGTTTTCTAAATTTTATTTGATTTTTACTATCCACATATTCTTAAGAGTTTCCTGAATTCCTGTAAGAGGATTATTCTAATTGTCAGCTGTATCATATGTCTCCATTTCTTCAAGAGAAAATTATTGTAGCATTATTAGTTTCTTTTGGAGGTTTCATATTTCCTGGATTTTTAATAATCCTGTTCTTACATTAATGCCTGCACATTTGAAAAGAGGACTACCTCTTCTGGCCTTTGAAGGTGTTCTTTGGTGGTGATACACCTTTAATATTAGTCTAGCCTGGGATTCTTCTTGGGTCAGCTGGTAGCAATCCTTCATAGGCAGACTTTAGTGTTGGGTTCTCCAGTATGGCTGGGTTACTTTTTGTGCTCTGAGGTCGAATGATACTACCAGCTATGCTCCATGGTCCAGTGAGACCACTGGCTAGACGCTGACATTAGATGGAGCTACCAACTGAACTCTGCAGTTGTCTCTGGCCAGGCAGGGATGCGTATTGTATTTTCTGGCTACGTAGTACTGTTGTTTTGAATCTGGAGTTAGGCAGGGCCACGTGCTGGGCTGCAAACCTGACTGAAGCTTCTGGGATTGCTGCTTAGCTATATGGTGTGGGCAGGGCAGAGACATTTATGGACTTGTTCTTGCCTCCCAGCCTGGGCAGCCTTAAACAAAGAAACAAGAGTTGGTGGAGTCACCCTCAGCATCTGGGGTTAGGTGAGGCCAGATGCTTCCTTTATGTGTAATCACTGACCTGCAGTTCCCTCCTGGCCAGGAAGAGACTTAACGAGCCTTTGGTCATTTTATAATTGGGTTATTTTAAGCCTAAATTATTATTCATTCTCTACTTTCCAGGTAATAGAACATTTGGTCTTTTATTACATGTGAGTTCAAATCATCTTTGTGATTAAAAATGTCACTAACATGTCAGGCTGTCTTAGGCAAGCAATTGACCTTTGGATATTTCTTCTTGCCCAAGTGCTGGAAAAAAGAAGAAGGTTTGACTGCTTGTGGAAATTATTTATCTGAGGCAGGGCAGTTACCAAGCATATTAAGTGAATCAGTTTTCTTCAGTGTGCTTATTGATCCAACAAAAACTTTTATTTCCTTCATGTTTGGAAGGATAATGGGATAATGGCACTAATACCTGGCTGCCTTCAGTGAGATTTGTGATCAAAGTAATTTGGTGACACCGTTGGCTATGTACCCACCTAAATGCCATCTTGAATTGTACTTCCCATAATCCCCACATGTCATGGGAAGGGGCCTGTGGGAGGTAATTGAATCATGGGGGTGGTTACCTCCATGCTGCTCTTCTTGTGATAGTGAGTAAGTTCTCACAAGACTTGGTAGTTTTATAAGGGGCTTTTTCCTTTTTTGCTCTATACTTCTCCTTCCTGCCACCTCATGAACAAGGAGACCTGGTGGTTTTATAAGGGGCTTTTTCCCCTTTTGCTTGACACTTCTCCTTCCTGCCATCATGTGTTTGCTTTGCCTTTTGCCATGATTGTATGTTTCTTGAGATCTCCCCAGGCATGCTGAACTGAGGTTAATTAAACCTTTTTCCTTTATAAATTACCCAGTCTCAGGGTTATGTCTTTATTAGCAGCACAAGAATGAACTGATAGTAAATTGGTATCAGTACAGTGAGGGGCTGCTGTAAAGATACCTGAAAATGTGGAAGCAACGTTCGAACTGGGTAACAGGCAGGCAGAGGTTGAAACAGTTTGGAGGGCTCAGAAGACGACAGGAAAATGTGAGACAGTCTGGAACTTCCTAAAGACTTAGGGGGGCTCAGAAGACAGGAAGATGTGGGAAAGTTTGGAACTTACCAGAGACTTGTTGAATGGCTTTGGCCAAAATGATATTGGTTAAAATCATTGATATGGACAATAAAGTTCAAGCTGAGGTGTTCTCAGATGGAGATGAGGAACTTGTTGGGAATTGGAGCAAAGGTGACTCTTGTAACACTTTAGCAAAAAGACTGGCAGCATTTTGCCCCTGCCCTAGAGATCTGTGGAACTTTAAATTTGGTGGAAGAAATTTCTAAGTGGCAAAGCATTTAAGAAGAGGAAGAGCATAAAAGTTTGGAAAATTCATAGCCTGATGACGCAATAGAAAAGAATAACATTTTTTTTCTAGGGAGAAATTCAAGCTGGCTGCAGAAATTTGCATAAGTAACAGGGAGCTGAATGTTAATCACCAAGACAATGGAGAAAATGTCTCCAGGGCATTTCAGAGACCTTTGTGGCAGCCCCTCCCATCACAGGCCCAGAGGCCTAGGAAGAACAAATGGTTTCATGGGCCTAGGACCCTTCTGCTTTGTGCAGCCTAGGGACTTAGTGCCTGGCGACCCAGCTGCTCCAGCCGTGGCTAAAAGGGCCAAGATACAGCTTGGGCTGTGGCTTCGGAGGGTGGAATCCCCAAACCTTGGTAGCTTCCAAGTGGTGTTGAGCCTGCAGATACATAGAAGTCAAGAATTGAGGTTTGAGAACCTCCACCTAGATTTCAGAGGATTGTTTGTAAATGCCTGGATGTCTAGGCCAAAGTTTACTGCAGGGCAGAATCCTCATGGAGAACCTCTGCCAGTGTAGTGTGGAAGGGAAATATGGGGTGGGAGCCCCCATACAGAGTCCCCACTGGGGCACTTCCAAGTGGAACTGTGAGAAGAGGGCCATTGTCCTCCAAGCCCCAGGGTAAAAGATGCACCAACAGTTTGCACCATGTACCTGGAAAAGCCACAGATACTTGACATCATCCTATGAAAGAGCCATGGGGGAGCTGTACCCTGCAAAACCACAGGAGCAGAGCTAACCAAGGCCATTGGAGACCACCTTTTGCACTAGCATTTCCTAGATGTGAGACATGGAGTCAAAGAACATCATTTTGGAACTTTAAGTTTTAATGACTGCCCTATTGGATTTGGGACTTGCATGGGGCCTGTAGCCCCTTTGTTTTGGCCTATTTCTTTCCTTTGGAACACGCATATTTACCAAATGCCTGTACCCTCATTGTAACTAGGAAGTAATTAATTTGCTATTGATTGTAGAACCTCATAGGTGGAAGGGACTTGCATTGTCTCAGATGAGACTTTGGACTTTTGAGTTAATGCTGGAATGAGTTAAGACTTTGGGGGGCTGTTGGAAGAGCATGATTGTGTTTTGAAATGTGAGGACATGAGATTTGGGAGGGACCAGGGGTGGAATAATATGACTTGGCTGTGTCCCTGCCCAAATCTTATCTTGAATTGTAGTTCCCATAGTACCCACATGTTGTGAGAGGGAGGTAATTGAATCATGGGTGTTACCCCCATGCTGCTGTTCTCATGATAGTGAGGGAGTTCTCATGAAATCTGATGGTTTTATAAGGGGCTTTTTCCCCTTTTGCTTGGCACTTCTTTCTTCTGACACCTTGTGAAGAAGGATGCATTTGCTTCCCCTTTGTATATTGCCTGAGGCCTCTCCAGCCATGCTGAATTCTGAGTCAATTAAACCTCTTTCCTTTGTAAACTGCCCAGTCTTGGGTATGTCTTTATTAGCAGCATTAGAACAGACTAATACATTTGGTCATTTAAAAAGATAAACTGGGAGAAGGAATAAAATACTACACACAAACATATACATACACAAATGCACACATGCATACATATACTCTAATATCTTTCTATACAAAAAAATTCTTGTATACATTATCCTTTACAGCACATACATCTTCCCGGGAAATGCATCTCTAATATAACACTCTATTTTCCCCTGTTTATAAACATACACCTAGTCACAGACACAGAGATGAATACAACTCCAAAACACACCCATACTTAAACACATTCACGAACACACCTGTTCACATGTATTATATGACAGCATTATATAAAATGTCCACTCCTAAGTGTTAACATTGTATTGCAATTTTCTGGATATGTACCTCAACAATTATTACAGACATATCACACAACTGCCTTCTCATACAACATATTACTTGGCTAATAAATACAGCTGAAATGTTCCTCCTATCTTCCTTTACCACATATTGATACACACACTGGTTTCGATTTCTGTGTCTGTGAAATTGTCTTTTTCTTACAAGCTGCTGAAGCTTGTTAATGCATTTAATGTAGCTAATTTTCTGTTTTGCAAGCACAAATCTCACTTGATTTCTTCTAATCTAGAGGATACTGTTATCAAGTAGGAACCAAAATAGTATAACTAAAGGAGGCTCCTCCATTTTTCATTCATGGGATTAGTCCATGTTCCTGGTAAATAGATTAAATGGAGGAGTTTAGAAGAGTTCAGAAAGGAGAATGAGGGGACACCAAAGGGATTTGTTTGTTCTCTGTATTGTGCACCAGAAAACAATCTTTCTCTAGATAAGCTCTTTTTTAAAAATAGTTTTTAATGCCACCAAAAGGCAATATGTAACATGTATGTAGTTTATGAAGCATAGCAGTAACTCACCATCCAGTGTAGTTCTATGACATAACAAAACCTAATTCTTTGATCTCCTAATCTCATCTCTTTTCTCGACTCCCTTAATATAAGAACTTCAGAACATTTTAACTCTGGTTACCTACTCATTCCTCAACTTATGTTACTGTTGTCTAGTATTTTATTTCTGTCCCCCAGATTAGACATTACTTTATTTTTTTCACAATAACTTTATAATGACATACCCTCCAGAAACTGCTTGGGCTTATACTTTCTTCTGCACAGTGCTTTTAACCAGGCCTGACCCTTCTGAACTGAGTCTTCTAAAACACTATTTAAGCAACCGTAAGGGGAGGGCAGACATGTTTCACCAGACAGGTGAAACAGTTGCCACTGAGGGACCAAGAAGACTGGCACAGTGCTAATAGATCTTCAGAGGGAAAGCACCAAGGGTGGATGAAGGGAAGACACAGAAGCTCGGCTGAGGGGAGAGGAAGCTGAGAAACCTGCATGGGGCTACCATGCACCAGGACTTGTTTTTGGCCCCCAGTAATCCTGGGACAATGAGTGAGTTGAACTGGCGAGGAGTAACCTGCTGTCACTACAGGCCTCTGCAATCCTGGCAGGAGGAAACCTCTCAACAACCACAAACACTCAAGTTGGCAGCTGAAGCTGCTTAAAGAAGTGGTGGGGCTGCTGCTGAGGTGGAGCCCAAGGGGTTTGGTGTGGGATCCTCTGTAGTTGAGCATGGTCAGAGAAGCCCATCTCCCTAGGCTTAACTTGCTCCCATAGGAGACTTTCCCTCCTAGTTTCCTCCTAGTTTCCCTCATAGTTCCCCTAGGGGAACTCAGACCTGAACCCCGCCCCCGCATTATTCAGAGTTAGTTCAACCTGAGAACCTCTTGGTCTACTGGCCTCTCTCAGGACCTTCTCTTGCAGGGCAATCTAGGGTGCCCTGGGGGCCCACATCGTAGCTCCTGCACTGGTGGACTATGCCTGATTAGTAGAGAGCTCTAGCAGTGCAACTCCTATAGCCATGCACCAGACCACCCACTCCTTCCCCATACTGTAGCTTACCCTGGACTCACAGCAACCCCCCACATTGCATTGCTGGTGCATGTGTGTGTGAGCAGGTTTTGCCTTCCTAGCCCCACTAACATGCATGTGTGTGAACCCTGCCCTGCCACGGCTGTGGTGAGAGTGCACTCTGCCTCCTCTCCCTCTAGACCGCCATTGCAGTTGCAGCCTTGATGGGCACAGTGCTAACCAGTCCTACCCCTGCCTGTGCCATGCACTTGTGCCAACACTGCTACAGAAGTAAAATTAGGTACAGAGAACAGTGAAACCTCCTGTTTCCTGAGAACCCCTGTCTGTGATTAACAGAGAGTGCACATAGACCCATGTCTGCCAGTGCCTTGACCCTGTGCTAACAGGTTTCTCAGCTTCCTGTCCCCTCAGCCGAGCTTCTGTGTCTTCCCTTCATCCACCCTTGGTGCTTTCCCTCTGAAGATCTATTAGCACTGTGCCAGTCTTCTTGGTCCCTCAGTGGCAACTGTTTCACCTGTCTGGTGAAACCTGTCTGCCCTCCCCTTACGGTTGCTTAAATAGTGTGTTAGAAGACTCAGTTCAGAAGGGTCAGGCCTGGTTAAAAGCACTGTGCAGAAGAAAGTACAAGTGCACGACTGCGCACACAGTTGACAGCACAGCCCCATTGCACCCACTTCAGCCATGCTGCCTCCACCACTGTGGTGAACGCTTGCGCAGAGGCAGGCACCTTAGCACCTACTTGCATTCTGCCACAGCTGATGAGTGTATGCCTGCTGCACTGCTATTGTTACTGGCATGTGCAGATGAGGATGGATCCACTGCCACCACACTACAAAATGCTTTAGCTGACATCACCAATCAGAATGTGGTGATCATGGGACTGGGAGCACCTCAGTCCCCTGAGCACAGTGGATTCCTAACCTTGAGGAGCCAGAGAACAAAGTTAGGGATCAATACAAGTCCTCCAGAGTTAAAGCATGCAATCCAGGAGTTGAGAGCTGAGTATTGGCCCCCTAAAATTTTCTAGAAACAAAGCCAGTCAGCTGAATCCAATTTATACCAATCAAACCCTCAAGATCATCAAACAGGATAAAAGAAAAAAAATAATCCAAAGGTTGGTAATGTTAAAGTTTGAAGAGACATCAGCCTACAAAGATGAGAAAGAATCAATGCAACAACTCTGAATGACTTCTTTCTCCAAAGAACTGTACCACCTCTCCAGCAAGGGTTCTGAACAGGGCTGGGATGGCTAAAACAATGGAAATATAATTCAGAATATGAATACGAGCAGAGATCATTGAGATGCAATGATCATTGAAACCCAATCCAAGGAAGTTAAGAGTCACAATAAAATGATACAGGAGTTGACAAACAAAATAGCCAAGACATAAAAGTATATAACTGACTTAATAAAAGATAAAACACACTACAAGAATTTCAAAATGCAATCACAAGTATTAATAGCAGAATAGACTAAACTGAGAAAAGAATCTCAGAGCTTGAAGACTGGGTTTCTGAAATAAGACAGATAAGACTAGAGAAAAAAGAATAAAAAGGAATAAACAAAACCTCTGAGAAATATGATATTATGTAAAGAGACCAATTCTATGACTCATTGGTGTCCCTGAAAGAGATGGGGCAAGTGTAAGCAACTTGGAAAACATATTTCAGAATATCATCCACAAGAACTTCCCCAAGCTAGCTAGAGAAGCTAAAATTCACATTCAGGAAATACAGAGAAGATGCTTCACAATAAGATCATCCCCATGATACATAATCCTCAAATTCTCCAAAGTCAAAATGAGAGAAAAAGGCAGCTAGACAACAAAGTTATGTCACCTACAAAGGAAAACCAATCAGACTAACAGAGGACCTCTCAGCAGAAACGTACAAGCCAAAAGATATTGGGGGGTAAATATTCAACATTCTTAAAGAAAAGAAATTCAAACCCGGAATTTCACATCTGCCCGAACTAATCTTCATAAGTGAAAGAGAAATAAGATAGTTTTCAGATAAGCAAATGCTGAGAGAATTTATTACCACAAGACATACCTTACAAGAGCTCCTGAAGGCAGCATTAAACATAAAAAGAAAGACCATTACCAAACACTACAAAACCACACTGAAGTACACAGACCAATGACACTATAAAGCAACCACACAAACAAATCTACATAATAACCAGCTAACATGATGATAGGATTAAATCCATACACGTCAATACTAATCCTGAATGTAAATGGGCTAAATGCCCCAATTAAAAGGCACAGAAGTGACAAGCTGAACAAAGAACCAAGACTCACTAATATGCTGTCTTCAAGAGATGCATTTCACATGCAATGATACCCACAGGCTCAAAATAAAGAGATGGAGAAAAATCTACCAAGCAAATGAAAAACAGAAAAAAGCAGGGGTTGCAATTCTAATTTCAGACAAAATAGATTTCAAACCAATATAGATTTAAAAAAAAGACAAGAAGAAACATTACATAATGGTAAAGAGTTTGCACCCACTACAGAAGCACCCAGATTCATAAAGCAATATATTACAGACTTTCAAAGAGGTTTATGCTCCCACAGATAATAGTGGGAGATTTCAGCATCCCATGACAGTATTAAACACATCATCAAGGCAGAAAATTAACAAAGATATTTAGGACCTGAATTCAGCACTGAATCAGATGAATCTAATATACATCTACAGAACTCTTCACCCAAGAGCAACAGAACATACATTCTTCTCATCAACACATTACACATACTGTAAAATTGACCACATAATTTGACACAAAACACTCCAAGGCAAATAAATTTAATTAAACTAAAGACTTTCTGCACAGCAAAAGAAACTAACAACAGAGTAAACAGACAACCTAGAGAATGGGAGAAAAAAATTGCAAACTGTATATCTGACAAAGGTCTAATATCCAGCATCTATAAAGAAATTAACAGATTTACAAGAAAAAAAAACCCCATTAAAAAGTGGGCAAAGAACATCAACAGAGACTTCTCAAAAGAAGACATACATGCAGCCAACAATCATATGAGAAAAAGCTCAACATCACTCATCAGTAGAGAAATGCAAATCAAAACCACAATGAGGTACCATCACACACCAATCAGAATGGCTATTATTATTATTTAGTTTATATGATGACTTTCTAGTCCATCCATAATTTTTATTTATTCTACTAAATGTTATTTTTTTCCTTGTATATATTAGATTTTTTCCTTTTTTATTATAATTTAAGGTCTGGGGTAGGTACATGTGCAGAATGTGCAGGTTTATTACATAGGTATATACATGCCATGGTGGTTTGCTGCACCCATCAGCAGCAAACATTAGGTATTTCTCCTAATACTATTCCTCCCCTAGCCCTCCACCCCCTGACAAGCCCCAGTGTGTGATATTCCCTGCCCTGTGTCCAAGTGTTCTCATTGTTCAACTCCCACCTATAAGTGAGAACATGCGGTGTTTGGTTTACTGTTCTTGTGTTAGTTTGCTGAGAATGATGGTTTCCAGCTTCATCCACGTCCCTGCAAAAGATATGAACTCATTCTTTTTTATGGCTGTATAGTATCCCATGGTGTATATGCCACATTTTCTTAATCCAGTTTATCATTGATGGACATTTGGGTTGGTTGCAAGTCTTTGCTGTTGTGAATAGTGCTGCAATAAACACATGTGTACATGTGTCTTTATAGTAGCATGATTTATAATCCTTTGGGTATATACCCAGTAATGGGATTGCTGAGTCAAATGGTATTTCTAGTTCTATATCCTTGAGGAATCACCACACTGTCTTCCACAATGGTTGAACTAATTTACACTCCCACCAACAGTGTAAAAACATTCCTATTTCTCCACATCCTTTCCAGCATCTGTTGTTTCCTGACTTTTTAATGATCACCATTCTAACTGGTGTGAGATGGTATCTCATTGTGGTTTTGATTTGCATTTCTCTAATAACCCGTTGATGATGAGCTTTTTTTCATATGTTTGTTGACTGCATAAATGTCTTCTTTTGAGAAGCATCTGTTCATATCCTTCGCCGACTTTTTGATGGGACTGCTTGTTTATTTCTTGTAAATTTGTTTAAGTGCTTTGTAGATTCTGGATATTAGCCCTTTGTCAGACGGATAGATTGCAAAAATATTTTCCCCTTCTGTAGGTTGTCTGTTCACTCTGATGGTAGTTTCTTTTGCCATGTGGAAGCTCTTTGGTTTAATTAGATCCCATTTGTCTATTTTGGCTTTTGTTGCTATTGCTTTTGGTGTTTTAATCATGAAGTCCTTGTCAATGCATATGTCCTGAATGTTATTGCCTAGGTTTTCTTCTAGGGCTTTTATGGTTTTAGGTCTTACGTTTAAGTCTTTAATCCATCTTGAGTTAATTTTTGAATAAGGTGTAAGGAAGGGGTCCAGTTTCAGTTTTCTGCATCTGGCTAGCCAGTTTTCTGAGCACCTTTATTAAATAGGGAATCCTATTTAATCTCCGTTGTTTGTTTTTGTCAGGTTTGTCAAAGATCAGATGATTGTAGATGTGTGGTGTTATTTCTGAGGCCTCTGTTCTGTTCCATTGGTCTATATATCTGTTTAGGTACCAGTGCCATGCTGTTGTGGTAACTGTAGCCTTATATTTCGGTGTGTTTTTGCAGTGGCTGGTACTGATTTTTCCTTTCCATATTTGGTACTTCCTTCAGGACCTCTTGTAAGGCAGGCCTGTTGGTGATAAGAGCTAACTATCCTAAATATATATGCATCCATTACAGGAGCTCCCAGATTCATAAAGCAAGTTCTTAGAGACCTACAAAAAGACGTAGACTCCCACACAATAATATTGGGAGACTTTAACACCCCAATGTCAATATTAGGCAGATCAACGAGACATAAAATTAACAAGGATATTGAGGATTTGAACTCAGCTCTGGGCCAAACGGACCTGATAGACATCTACAGAACTCTCCACCCCAAATCAACAGAGTACACATTCTTCTCAGCACCTCGTCACACTTACTCTAAAATTGATCACATCGTTGGAAGTAAAACACTCCCCAGCAAATGCAAAAGAGCAGAGATGGTAGCAAACAGTCTCTCAGACCACAGTGCCATCAAATTAGAACTCAGGATTAACAAACTCACTCAAAACCGCACAACTACATGGAAAGTGAACAATCTCCTTCTGAGTGACTACTGGGTAAATAATGAAATTAAGGCAGAAATAAAGATGTTATTTGAAACCAGTGAGAACAAAGACACAATGTACCAGAATCTCTGGGACACATTTAAAACAGTGTTTAGAGGGAAATTTATAGCACTAAATGCTCACAAAAGAAAGCAGGAAAGATCTAAAATTGACACCATAACATCAAAATCAGAATGGCTATTATTAAAAAGTCTGAAAATATCAGATGCTTGCAAGGTTGTGGGAAAAAAAGGAACACTTTTACACTCTTGGTGGGAGTACAAATTAGTTCAACCATTGTGGAAGACAGTGTGGCAATTCCTCAAATACTTAAATACAGAAATACCATTCAACCCAGCAATCTCATTACTGGTTATATACCCAAAGGAATGTAAGTCATTATATTACAAAGACACATGCACACATGTGTCTTTGCCCTGTATTCATTGTAGCACTATTCACAATAGCAAAGACATGGAATCAACCTACATGCCCATCAATGATAAAATGGATTAAAAAAAGTGGTACATATACACCATGAAATACTATACAGCCACAAAAAAGAGCAAGATTATGTTTTTTGCAGGGACATGGATGCAGCTGGAGGTCATTATCCTTAGCAAACTAATGCAGGAACAGAAAACCAAATACTGCATGATCTCACTTATAAGTGGGAGCTAAATGATGAGAATATATGGACACATAGAGGGGAACAACATACACTGGGGCACAATGGAGGATGGAGGGTGAAAGGAGGGAAAGGATCAGAAAAAATAAGTAATAGATACTAGGCTCAGTACCTGGGTGAAATAATCTGCATGAAAAAAACCCTCATGAAACATATTTAACTATGTAACAAACCTGCCCATCCTTCACATGTACCCTTGAACTTGAAATAACACTTTTTGTTTGTTTGTTTTTTTAAGGAAAAGGTATTATTGCACTGCTTTCTTTTTTTTTTTAAATTATTATACTTTAAGTTCTAGGGTACATGTGGATAACGTGCAGGTTTGTTACATATGTATACTTGTGCCATGTTGGTGTGCTGCACCCATCAACTCGTCAGCACCCATCAACACATCATTTACATCAGATATAACTCCCAATGCAATCCCTGCCCCCTCCCCCCTCCCCATGATAAGCCCCAGTGTATGATGTTCCCCTTCCCAAGTCCAAGTGATCTCATTGTTCAGTTCCCTCCTATGAGTGAGAACATGCGATGTTTGGTTTTCTGTTCTTGCCATAGTTTGCTGAGAATGACGGTTTCCAGCTGCATCCATGTCCCTACGAAGGACACAAACTCATCCTTTTTTATGGCTGCATAGTATTCCATGGTGTATATGTGTCACATTTTCTTAATCCAGTCTGTCACTGATGGACATTTGGGTTGATTCCAAGTCTTTGCTATTGTGAATAGTGCTGCAATAAACATACATGTGCATGTGTCTTTATAGCAGCATGATTTATAATCCTTTGGGTATATACCCAGTAATGGGATGGCTGGGTCATATGGTACATCTAGTTCTAGATCCTTGAGGAATCGCCATACTGTTTTCCATAATGGTTGAACTAGTTTACAATCCCACCAACAGTATAAAAGTGTTCCTATTTCTCCACATCCTCTCCAGCACCTGTTGTTTCCTGACTTTTGAATGATCGCCATTCTAACTGGTGTGAGATGGTATCTCATTGTGGTTTTGATTTGCATTTCTCTGATGGCCAGTGATGATGAGCATTTTTTCATGTGTCTGATGGCTGTATGAATGTCTTCTTTTGAGAAATGTCTGTTCATATCCCTTGCCCACTTTTTGATGGGGTTGTTTGTTTTTTCTTGTAAATTTGTTGGAGTTCTTTGTAGGTTCTGGATATTAGCCCTTTGTCAGATGAGTAGATTGCAAAAATTTTCTCCCATTCTGTAGGTTGCCTGTTCACTCTGATGGTAGTTTCTTTGGCTGTGCAGAAGCTCTTTAGTTTAATGAGATCCCATTTGTCAATTTTGGCTTTTGTTGCCATTGCTTTTGGTGTTTTAGACATGAAGTCTTTGCCCATGCCTATGTCCTGAATGGTACTACCTAGGTTTTCCTCTAGGATTTTTATGGTATTAGGTCTAACATTTAAGTCTCTAATCCATCTTGAATTAATTTTCGTATAAGGAGTAAGGAAAGGATCCAGTTTCAGCTTTCTACTTATGGCTAGCCAATTTTCCCAGCACCATTTATTAAATCGGGAATCCTTTCCCCATTTCTTGTTTCTCTCAGGTTTGTCAAAGATCAGATGGCTGTAGATGTGTGGTATTATTTCTGAGGACTCTGTTCTGTTCCATTGGTCTATATCTCTGTTTTGGTACCAGTACCATGCTGTTTTGGTGACTGTAGACTTGTAGTATAGTTTGAAGTCAGGTAGCGTGATGCCTCCAGCTTTGTTCTTTTGACTTAGGATTGTCTTTGCAATGCGGGCTCTTTTTTGGTTCCATATGAACTTTAAAGCAGTTTTTTCCAATTCTGTGAAGAAACTCATTGGTAGCTTGATGGGGATGGCATTGAATCTATAAATACCCTTGGGCAGTATGGCCATTTTCACGATATTGATTCTTTCTATCCATGATCATGATATGTTCTTCCATTTGTTTGTGTCCTCTTTGATTTCACTGAGCAGTGGTTTGTAGTTCTCCTTGAAGAGGTCCTTTACATCCCTTGTAAGTTGGATTCCTAGGTATTTTATTCTCTTTGAAGCAATTGTGAATGGAAGTTCATTCATGATTTGGCTCTCTGTTTGTCTGTTACTGATGTATAAGAATGCTTGTGATTTTTGCACATTAATTTTGTATCCTGAGACTTTGCCGAAGTTGCTTATCAGCTTAAGGAGATTTTGGGCTGAGACAATGGGGTTTTCTAAATATACAATCATATCATCTGCAAACAGGGACAATTTGACTTCTTCTTTTCCTAACTGAATACCCTTGATTTCTTTCTCTTGCCTGATTGCCCTAGCCAGAAGTTCCAACACTATGTTGAATAGGAGTGTTGAGAGAGGGCATCCCTGTCTTGTGCCAGTTTTCAAAGGGAATTTTTCCAGTTTTTGCCCATTCAGTATGATATCGGCTGTGGGTTTGTCATAAATAGCTCTTATTATTTTGAGATACGTTCCATCAATACCGAATTTATTGAGCGTTTTTAGCATGAAGGGCTGTTGAATTTTGTCAAAAGCCTTTTCTGCATCTATTGAGATAATCATGTGGTTCTTGTCTTTGGTTCTGTTTATATGCTGGATTATGTTTATTGATTTGCGAATGTTGAACCAGCCTTGCATCCCAGGGATGAAGCCCACTTGATCATGGTGAATAAGCTTCTTGATGTGCTGCTGGATTCGGTTTGCCAGTATTTTATTGAGGATTTTTGCATCGATGTTCATCAGGGATATTGATCTAAAATTCTCTTTTTTGTGTGTGTCTCTGCCAGGCTTTGGTATCAGGATGATGTTGGCCTCATAAAATGAGTTAGGGAGGATTCCCTCTTTTTCTATTGATTGGAATAGTTTCAGAAGGAATGGTACCAGCTCCTCCTTGTACCTCTGGTAGAATTCAGCTGTGAATCCATCAGGTCCTGGCCTTTTTTTGGTTGGTAGGCTATTAATTATTGCCTCAATTTCAGAGCCTGCTACTGGTCTATTCAGGGATTCAACTTCTTCCTGGTTTAGTCTTGGAAGAGTGTAAGTGTCCAGGAAATTATCCATTTCTTCTAGATTTTCCAGTTTATTTGCATAGAGGTGTTTATAGTATTCTCTGATGGTAGTTTGTATTTCTGTGGGGTCGGTGGTGATATCCCCTTTATCATTTTTTATTGTGTCTATTTGATTCTTCTCTCTTTTCTTCTTTATTAGTCTTGCTAGCGGTCTGTCAATTTTGTTGATCTTTTCAAAAAAACCAATTCCTGGATTCATTGATTTTTTGGAGGGTTTTTTGTGTTTCTATCTCCTTCAGTTCTGCTCTGATCTCCGTTATTTCTTGCCTTCTGCTAGCTTTCGAATGTGTTTGCTCTTGCTTCTGTAGTTCTTTTAATTGTGATGTTAGAGTGTCAATTTTAGATCTTTCCTGCTTTCTCTTGTGGGCATTTAGTGCTATAAATTTCCCTCTACACACTGCTTTAAATGTGTCCCAGAGATTCTGGTATGTTGTATCTTTGTTCTCATTGGTTTCAAAGAACATCTTTATTTCTGCCTTCATTTCGTTATGTACCCAGTAGTCATTCAGGAGCAGGTTGTTCAGTTTCCATGTAGTTGAGCGGTTTTGATTGAGTTTCTTAGTCCTGAGTTCTAGTTTGATTGCACTGTGGTCTGAGAGACAGTTTGTTGTAATTTGTGTTCTTGTACATTTGCTGAGGAGTGCTTTACTTCCAATTATGTGGTCAATTTTGGAGTAAGGGCGATGTGGTGCTGAGAAGAATGTATATTGTGTTGATTTGGGGTGGAGAGTTCTATAGATGTCTATTAGGTCTGCTTGCTGCAGAGATGAGTTCAATTCCTGGATATCCTTGTTAACTTTCTGTCTCGTTGATCTGTCTAATGTTGACAGTGGAGTGTTGAAGTCTCCCATTATTATTGTATGGGAGTCTAAGTCTCTTTGTAAGTCTCTAAGGACTTGCTTTATAAATCTGGGTGCTCCTGTATTGGGAGCATATATATTTAGGATAGTTAGCTCTTCCTGTTGAATTGATCCCTTTACCATTAAGTAATGGCCTTCTTTGTCTCTTTTGATCTTTGATAGTTTAAAGTCTGTTTTATCAGAGACTAGTATTGCAACCCCTGCTTTTTTTTGTTCTCCATTTGCTTGGTAAATCTTCCTCCATCCCTTTATTTTGAGCCTATGTATGTCTCTGCGTGTGAGATGGGTCTCCTGAATACAGCAGACTGATTGGTCTTTACTCTTTATCCAGTTTGGCAATCTTTGTCTTTTAATTGGAGCATTTAGTCCATTTACATTTAAGGTTAATATTGTTATGTGTGACCTTGATCCTGCCATTATGATATTAACTGGTTATTTTGCTCGTTAGTTGATGCAGTTTCTTCCTAACCTCGATGATCTTTACATTTTGGCCTGTTTTTGCAATGGCTGGTACCAGTTGTTCCTTTCCATGTTTAGTGCTTCCTTCAGGGTCTCTTGTAAGGCAGGCCTAGTGGTGACAAAATCTCTAAGCATTTGCTTATCTGTAAAGGATTTTATTTCTCCTTCACTTATGAAACTTAGTTTGGCTGGATATGAAATTCTGGGTTGAAAATTCTTTTCTTTAAGAACGTTGAATATTGGCCCCCACTCTCTTCTGGCTTGTAGAGTTTCTGCCGAGAGATCTGCTGTTAGTCTGATGGGCTTCCCTTTGTGGGTAACCCGACCTTTCTCTCTGGCTGCCCTTAAGATTTTTTCCTTCATTTCAACTTTGGTGAATCTGGCAATTATGGGTCTTGGAGTTGCTCTTCTCGAGGAGTATCTCTGTGGCGTTCTCTGTATTTCCTGAATTTGAATGTTGGCCTGCCCTACTAGGTTGGAGAAGTTCTCCTGGATGATATCCTGAAGAGTGTTTTCCAACTTGGTTCCATTTTCCCCCTCACTTTCAGGCACCCCAATCAGACATAGATTTGGTCTTTTTACATAATCCCATACTTCTTGCAGGCTTTGTTCATTTCTTTTTCTTCTTTTTTCTTTAGATTTCTCTCCTCGCTTCATTTCATTCATTGAATCCTCAATCGCTGATACTCTTTCTTCCAGTTGATCGAGTCGGTTACTGAAGCTTGTGCATTTGTCACGTATTTCTCGTGTCATGGTTTTCATCTCTGTCAATTCGTTGTTGGCCTTCTCTGCATTAATTTTTCTAGTTATCAATTCTTCCACTCTTTTTTCAAGATTTTTAGTTTCTTTGCGCTGGGTACGTAATTCCTCCTTTAGCTCTGAGAAATTTGATGGACTGGAGCCTTCTTGTCTCATCTCATCAAAGTCATTCTCTGTCCAGCTTTGATCGGTTGCTGGCGATGAGCTGTGTTCCTTTGCATGGGGCGATGCGCTCTTATTTTTTGAATTTCCAGCTTTTCTGCCCTGCTTTTTTCCCAACTTTGTGGTTTTATCTGCCTCTGGTCTTTGATGATGGTGACGTACTGATGGGGTTTTGGTGTGGGTGTGCTTCCTGTTTGTTAGTTTTCCTTCTAACAGTCAGGACCCTCAGCTGTAGGTCTTTTGGAGATTGCTTGAGGTCCACTCCAGACTCTGTTTGCCTGAGTATCAGCAGCAGAGACTGCAGAAGGTAGAATATTGCTGAACAGCGAGTGTACCTGTCTGATCCTTGCTTTGGAAGCTTCCTCTCAGGGGTATACTCCACCGTGTGAGGTGTGGAGTGTGGGTCTGCCCCTATTGGGGGATGTCTCCCAGTTAGGCTGCTCAGGGGTCAGGGACCCACTTGAGCAGGCAGTCTGTCCGTTCTCAGATCTCAACCTCCGTGTTGGGAGATCCACTGCTCTCTTTAAAGCTGTCAGATAGAGTCGTTTGCATCTGCAGAGGTGTTTGCTGCTTTTTGTTGTTGTTGTTGTTTAGCTGTGCCCTGTCCCCAGAGGTGGAGTCTACAGAGACAGGCAGGACTCCTCGAGCTGCTGTGAGCTCCACCCAATTCGAGCTTCCTAGCTGCTCTGTTTATCTACTTAAGCCTCGGCAATGGCGGGCGTCCCTTCCCCAGTCTTGCTGCTGCATTGCCGGGAGATCGCAGACTGCTGTGCTAGCAATGAGGGAGGCTCCGTGGGCGGGCGTGGGATGCTCCCGGCCAGGTGTGGAATATATTCTCCTGGTGTGCCCGTTTTCTAAAATCCTTGGTAGAGTGCAGTATTGGGGTGTGAGTTACCCGATTTTCCAGGTGTTGTGTGTCTCAGTTCCCCTGGCTAGGAAAAGGGATTCCCTTCCCCCTTGCGCTTCCCAGGGGAGGCGATGCCTCGCCCTGCCTCAGCTCTCGCTGGTCGGGCTGCTGCAGCTGACCAGCACCAATTGTCTGGCACTCCCTAGTGAGATAAACCCAGTACCTCAGTTGAAAATGTAGAAATCACCTGTCTTCTGTGTTGCTCGTGCTGGGAGTTGGAGACTGGAGCTGTTCCTATTCGACCATCTTGCGCTGCCCTCCTGCACTGCTTTCTGGTTTTGATAGTTGTTGAGAAGTTTGCTGCCAGCTTTGTATTATCTATTTTTCTCTCTGGGTACTTTAATATCTTCTCTTTGTCTTGATATTCGATATTTTTACTATAATGTGTCTAGGTATGGATTGATTTATCTTGCTTGGGATACATTATGTTTTGTGTTAATCTCCAATTATTGTCTTCTCAAGTATCATCTCTTACTTGTTTCTTTTTCTATTTTTTCATGTTGGGAATCTGATTCGTTGATTGTAAGATCTTCTCATTCTGCTTTCCATATATTTTCACTTCTTATTTTTGATTCCCATCCCTTTGTGTTGTGTCATTGGCCAGTTCTATCACTTTACTTTTTTCTTCTTCATTATGCATAATTGGATATTTAACCCCAATTTAGATTTTTTTCCAATGACGGTTTCATTTCTAGAAGCAATTACAAACACACCTGGTCATTTTTATTACAGGTTGAGTACCCCTTAACAGAAATGCTTTGGACAAAAACTGTTTTGAATTTTGGAATATTTGTGTCATGCTTATCAATTGAGCATCCCAAATCTAAAAATTTGAAATTTGAAATGCTCCAATGAACATTTCCTTTAAGCATCGTGTTGACGCTCAAAATGTTTTAGAACTTGGAGTATTTTAAATTTTGGATTTTCAGATTTGGAAGGCTCAGCTCATAATTTCTCATTTCTTCTTCATTTTTGTGACTCAAATTTTTGTTTGTTTATATGTTATATTCATAATTGCATTCTGGTCAATATTTGATAATTAAAGAATTCAAAGTTCTTAGAGATCTAAATATATTGATGGCGATTTCTATGGAGTCTCATTCATGATGGCTTGTATTCTTGTATTTTTGTAATATTTGACTGTATTGCATTTATTTAGTTTTACTTTCTGGGAACTATGTGAACCTAAATTGTCCGTGGTTTTCTTCATAGAAGATTCCATTGGCGTCTGCTAAGGGATTCTCACAATTTGGGGCTACAATGCCCTTCTTTAATGGTCTCTGACTTTATTGTGAGTGTTTCAAACTCAAGTCCCCCATTTTGCTGCTGTACCAAGATATTTCTTCAGTGTTGCTAAAACATTTGCTCTTGGGGCCACCCCATTCTAAAAACTTGCTGATTACTTCCAGATCTGCTCTCAGCTTTGGTAGAGGTGTGAGGGCCCTGGAGATTTCCATTTCTTCCTGGAGACCTAGTAATGCATTTAAAATAGTATTTTATCTGGGATATAGTTGTTTTAGTGCAATAGTTATTTGGATTATATAGTCTGTGACTCTGCCAAAAATGGATTTGCAAACTCTGGTTTTAATTGATAATCTACTCACTCTACAGATGTTGAAAATCTCCCAGTAGGATCTATGCTTATGAAAATAATCTGAGAAATATTTCAGAGGATTTGACCATAGGAGCTTAGAGACTGATGTAGGAAAATAATCAGGCATACTTAAGAATATGTAGCCAACAAAGATATAGACATCACTGCTGAAGACTGGAAACTGGTTTATGTCTGCAATTAGGAAGAGTGAATGGCCAGCCAATTTGTGATGGAGATTGTTTTACATTTTTACAGTCAAGGCTTAGTATTATTTTAACCTCTTTAATGAAGACTTCTCTGATACCATAAAAGAACTGATCTCACTCCAACCCCCTACCTCCAACTCAGTTCAACTGTACTTTGTATCTGTCTTATGCATGTATTAAAACTCCTAGGCTAGTCACTGAACTCCCTGAGTTCAGGGTGTATGCTACACGTTTTTACATATCTCTCCAATACTTGGCATTGTGCCAGGCAAATCATGGGTATTCAAACCATATTTATCGAATTAGTTAATTCTATGTTCTATTGCAAGCATTGCCAACATTCATACACGTCTCTCCGTTTATATGGTTAAGTCCCCAGACTGGGTCTTATTTAATCTTTTTATTCTCTCAACATCTAGCTTAGAGTCTTAAATAAGATAGGTATTGAAAAATATAAATAAATGAACTAAGTAAATGTTAAATAAATATGCCTTTGAATGTTGGATAATGATTTTAAATCCTGATGCTTCCCTGTAAGGTATTAGTGCCTATAAATAAGTGAAGACACACTTTGCATTACCACATGACCATTATATGACCATTTTCATGCTGCATTTTCTGGTGAAGACTCATTCTGCTCTACTCTTTCATGTGCAGATTTGTATTTTGTATACTGAATATTTTTTTCCAAAATATAAGTATGAATATAATTCAGAATTCTGATAGAATTCCTATTGTCTAAGGATTTAATTGTATCCTCTCAAAATTCATACATTGAAGCCCTAACCCCTTAATATGACTATATTGAAAGATAGAGCCTCTAAGGAGGTAATTAAAATTAAATGAGGTCATAAGGATGTGACTCTGATTCAATAGGATTGGTGTCCTCATAAGACACACAGAGCAAGTGCTCTCTCCATCTCTCTCTTTCTCTCTCTCTCTCTTTCACTCTCCTTCTCTCCCTCTCTTCCTCTCTCCCTGTATCTCTTTCTTTACCACGTGGAGAAAGCGGGCATTTCTAAGCCAGGAAAAGGGCCTCACCAGAACTTGACCATGCTGACAACCTGATCTTGGACCTCCAGCTTCCAGACCTGTTAGAAATATATTTCTATTGTTTAAGCTACCCAGTCTAAAAGTTTTTTTGTTTTGTTTTGTTTTTTTAATGGCAGGCTGAGCTGACTGAGACCTTTTGGTTTTGGTTTGAATATTTATAGGTAATGCAAAATGTCATGACAATTTATGCTTCATTTTTATAAATGTCTAAGGGATTGAAAGGACTACAGAAGGGAAAAGAAGGGAACGATGTGGGATACCACCTGAGGAACTTCTATTTGAATTACGTTCTAAGGGAGCTGATGATGTGGCTTATAGGAGGGGGGTATTTTAGGTTAGAAAGAAATATTAGAAGTGAGGTTATAGCCGTTCATCTAGTCACTCAAGAAATATTACAGACTTTTTTCTGATGCCAGGAATGGAGGTCCATCTGACTCATAACTTATAGGAAAAAAAAATACTACACAAAATAGCCCTTCAGTATATGCTGAAATCATGAAAGGTCTGTTTTTTCCACTCTGAGAAATCCATTTACCTTTCTGAATGTGTGTAGAGCACTTACTAATCCCCTTGACCACTTTGGGTTGGGGAGGGTACAAAGAAGGAGGTCATCCTACAAATTATTTTAATTATTTTATTGTATATTTAATCCCTTGTTTGGGGTCAGGTGTTTAATACTTGCAGTCAACCTGTAGTTTTTCTTTTCATGTTCATTCCTGCTGCTTGGTACGGATGAGAACCTCCACCTTGACCTTGGACAGCTGGATAAATTTCTTTTTTTTTTTTTTTTTTTGTGGACAGCTGGATAAATTTCATATGAGACTATCTCTTGAAACAATAAATTGCTTTCTTCTTTGAACTGAAGGATAATTCGTTCCCTGACAAATGAAGCCCACCAGCTCCCACCTACCTGAAATTGAAAAAGTAAGGACGTCAGATTACTTCTGAACTCCTTTTGAGAAGGAACATAGAGATGAACCTTCTGTGAGTGTGAAACTTAATGACTACACCTAATAGTTTCAGTCTATTCCATCAGAAGGTTTGCAGAGCAAGGCTGCCCTGTTGTCATTGGTCTTTACTTGTTGTAGTTTGCAAAGGAACAGAATTGGACCATGGAATATGCATTGTTTTTCATTATTCATACTGGAAGTAACAGCTGCTGACTTTTTGGGGATTTAGATAAAACCAAAGAATTTTATTTCCATGTAGGATCAGAAACTATCATGTTGTCCTGTATTTGAAATAGACATTGGTGACTAGCTTGATAGTGGCATTTGCTTCCCAGATGAACCAGTATCTAATTTAGAAAGATTAGAGAAGCACCTCTGTCCCTTGTTTATGCTAGGCACTGTGAGAAAGGCAAGAGAAGTTTACAACACTGCCTCTAACTGCTGAAGCTTTCATCTCTGCTTCTAGAGATAAGAAAAGATACAATTAAGAAATGTGTGTGCTAAATGCTAGAGTAATATGGGTTCTAGAAATTTTGGCACAATCTTTTTGGTATAGGTGGTAGTAAAGGGGCATCAGCGGCTTCCATTTTGGAAGAAAAACTGAGTTTGACAATAACATTTCAAATTCTTTATGATTTTAAAGAAGAAATTGCACGGCCGATCCAGGAAAGCTATCTCAGCAGTGAACAAAGACTTCTTTTATTGAAGTCACTGTCATTTTACAATGGTCTGATTTGCTTTTGATAGAGTCCTTGAACATCTTGGAGCAACTTGCTCAGTCTTCAAGTAAGACTTTGCTTTTTATAATTGTGAAGAGTTTTTTTTTAACATTGTAAAAAGTATGACATAGAAAATAGGGGAAAACTAGTAAAAATCACACAAAATTCTGTTATCTGGTGAAAAAAATAACTTTGTAATTTTTTTTGTTCCAAATATAGTTGGTTACGATTAACATGTATCTCTGATGTTTATTTTTTCTTTTACTCTATTGTCTTTTAGGAAACACCAGTTATCGGTATTTTGTATCTCTATTTTTTTTGTTGTTTTGTTTTTTTCTTAAACATTTTTGATTCTCTCTTTGCTACTTTCTTTGACATTATGTATGGTATACTTTTTCTTTGAATTCAGTCTAAATTTCTGCAATAATATTTTTCTTCTCCTTAATTTTCTTCCTTAGCTCCTCAGCCTCTGTTTTATGGATGTAATCTCTTGTATTAGATATTTTTTAGAAAAATGAAGTATCATTTATCTTTTATTCTTTTTGAAAGTGGAAGGCAATTGTTGCCTCAAATGTTCTTTGTCTTTGGGAAATTGTCTTTATCTTTTACTTGTTTCTTTCCTGTATCCATCTCAGAATTTTTGTTAGATTCCATGTTGAGTTTTAAAAAATGTTTCTTTGTGTGCAGGTAAACTTTTGTTTGTTGGTGTGTTATCTCATGTAAGGCAATTATTTCTAGATTACAGCCAATCTTTCTTCTGCTAGTCAGTGACAAATTTTGCTGGCTCCTCGCTGCAGTTTGCTTTTTATACTCAGTTGGTGAAAAGATTTAAGAGCAGGCCGGACGTGGTGGCTCATGTCTTTAATCCCAGTGCTTTGGGAGGCTGAGGCGGGCAGATCACCTGAGGTCAGGAGCTCGAGACCAGCCTGGCCAACAAGGTGAAATCCCATCTCTACTAAAAATACAAAAATTAGCCGGGCATTGTGTCCTGCTTCTGTAGTCCCAGCTACTGGGGAGGCTGAGGCAGGAGAATCACTTGAATCTGGGAGGGAAAGGTTGCAGTGAGCCAAGATTGTGCCACTGCACTCCAGCCAAATAAATAAAATAAAATAAAATAAAATAAAATAAGTGCAATATTAACAACTGTCTCCTGGTCTATCCATTTCCTTAATCCCCATGGTACAGATGAAAAGCTGGGGCACAGAGAAGTCAGGGACAAGTCTTCATATAGATAGTGACAAGACAAGGACTGGATACCTTTTTCCCTGAAAGACTCTTATCCCAGAGATTTTGCTACACAAAGTACTGTGTCAGAAAGTTTATAAGTATTTTGACCTTCTTGTTAAACAAGTCAGCCGTCCAAGAGAGATGACAGCTTTGTATAGATATTTGGTTCTAGAACTGATGCTATTAATTTGAGCTGTCTTTGTGGTTGGACTTACTCATAAATGTAATTGCATCAGTCAAAGCATATAAGGTTACCAAATATCTCACTGTGCCATAACATGGGTCACTATTTTTCTGTCTTCTTATAGTGACTTTCTTGCCATTTTGCCAGCTTTGTCTAACAGTTTCTCATGATATTTCCAGCATTCTAAAAATGGTCTCCTAAGCATTTTTAAGCCTCCTGTAACAGTTTTTATTGCTGCCTAATGTCTGTTTCCACAACAGATTCATACACTGTAGGTTATTGCCATATCAGACCTCGCTTTCAGTGTCAACTTTTTAAATCAGTTGTCTATTGCCATTACGTAGTGCTGTATAAAAAGCTAAGCACTGGATAGCAGATGATTGGTGCTAGAAACAATCAACATATATCAAACATCTCCTAGACTTACGTATTGTTCTAGATGCTGAGATTGGCTTTTGGAGGAGTTGTCATGGTGGTGAGAAGTGCATTGTGGGTGGGAGATGGCAAACTGACAATTCATAACTTCGTCAAGAAAAGTGCACCAATAAAACTCTGCTGTAGGCCCTCAGGGACTCTCCACCACTACTATAGTCATTGGCAACCTTTCCTTCACAAAGTTGCATAATGAGTGCTGTTCATATGGGACATCTTCCCATAAATGCCTTGGTTCTGTCTTCCCACTTCTTGGCTTGTTGGCTATAACTTCCTCTTTTTCTCCCATTCAAGAAGACATATCAATATGTGAGTAACTGAGGGTTATGAATGTTATTACAGAACTAACTTTGAATTTGTAGTGTATAAAAACAGTTAATCATATTAAAAAATCCCTTAGTTATTTAAACTTTATCTGAAATAGCTCACTTATGAACCATCTCTCTCCTGGTTGTACATGACCAGTTTGTTTACTGACTGGCAAATATTATGATGGAAAAATGTTTGATGAGATCAAGTTAAGATTCATTAACATTCATTAATGCAAGACCCTCCATGCTGTCTTTGCTTAGCTCTCTGCCCCCAGTCTCACTGCTTGCCTACCAAACTGATTGCAGGAGCAGCATGATGCACATTACCTTGCTTCCAGCCTACATGGATGTTTTCATGCTCTGCTGTCTCTTTGAAATGACCTCCTCTTCTTTCTTCCCTTTTCTTCCTTGCAGTGGCTGTTATGATCTTTAAAGATCTGGTTCAAACATCACCTCCTCCACGATGTTTTTCTGGTTTACCCCGGTCTACTCCCCCAAATCCTCCTCTAAGCTCTTACAACATTCTTTGCATAGCTCTGTCCTTACCACATAGTGTACCTAGTTAATATTTTTGTGCCTATTATCTGACTAGACTGTGATGTCCTGTGGACAAGCACTATGTGTTGGTGTGCTTGACACACAGAGTCTAGCACAGTGAATCCCCAGAGTCTAGCACAGTGCCTGACACACTCTATGCACATGTGCTTATCAGTTAATAAAGGGGGAAGATAATTAATATATGAATGAGAATATAGGCAGACAAATATACTTGCAAATTTCAAGCTTTAAATTTGTAAAGGGGCAAATTTAAAACAAATAGGCAAGCTTTACTTTATGCACTGGACTAAGGGTAGGCTCAACTGTCTGTGTCACACTTGAACTACCAGAACACAGAAAACAGTTCTTTCTAGAGGTCTCAATTCTATTGCTTTCCAACCCAAGGTACTCCTGATTTGAATATCTTCCAATTCTCTTACTGCCCTTTTTCTTTTTCACTTAATTCAAAATGGTTAACACATAACTATTAAATTGTTAATAAGGAGGAATATGTATGCTATTAATTTGAAAATATTTTATTCAGAGGATAGACTTGCTGCCAGATTTCAGTGTTGGCTGCACAATAATTAATGAATTTAATTTCTGGTGCCAAATACATCATAATTTGAGGCTGAGGTTATTTGCTAATTGCAATTAGGCTCAGAAGAGAGCCTGTTTTCTTGTCCTGCCATCATCTGTTTACTTCCTTTTAAAATTGCATCTCCCCAAATAAACCTTCTAGAAGGTTCTTTTAGAAGAACACTGGGACCTCTCTCTGGACTTCAGAATGCCCATGAGTTTGTGTTTGCTGAGGACTGTGATAGTTGGCTCTCATATACAGATCACATGTAGGCATGCTGGGTCTGAAGGCCTCCTCCATCTCTTGCTCCCTGTGTGACTTTGAGAGAGCTACTTCACCCTTTGAGCCCTACTTTCCTCATCTGATGAAATGGGGATTACTAATACCTAAGTCATAACTACATGTAGTATATTTAAAAATCTGGGGCACAATAGATGCTCAATACTTGGTACTAATATTTTAATCTCTACTTAAACAGGGTTGAGGATCTCTCTATCCAATTATGAACTAAGTGCCAAATACATTGAGATTCAGGCCCACCTTTCTAACTCTCCTGCACCTGCAGCCTGGCTCTAATGCTCTCACTTTGAACTGTTATTCTTACATTCACCACCTTTTCAATGCGTCATCACCTGGCTCCCAGGTTGTAAAATGAGAAGGGCTGTCATCTGCCAAGGCTAAACCATAGATGAAGGGGACTCTTCTGGGGGTCAGGCAAGTGAAAGACTATGGGCTTCACTTACCTGACCTCTCTGTGTCACTCCAATGCCTTGGCTCCCTGTTAGGAGAGCCTGGAGTTAAAGCAGGCAGGTGTGTGCCTCATCTTTCATTGTTAAAACCCCAGCGTTAAAGCAGGCAGGTGTGTACCTCATCTTTCATCGTGTATTTGTGTGTGTGTGTGTGTGTGCGCGCTGACAGAAATGGCATTTGATGCAGCAAACCAAGGAAGAGAGGGGATGCAGGTGGGGGCAGGAGCTCTGTGGTATTTGATTCCCTCAACTGCGTGCTGCAGAACCAACTGCTCGGCAATGGGCCCCACTCATTATACACCACATCCCCCGGTAGAGCCTCTGTGCATCCCGAACCTGACTTAGCAGGCAGCCGACACATTCCCAACTAATTGAAAGGCAGCTGAGGGGACAGCTGTTCATGTTAACCTGGCCATAAAAGGCTTCTAAGGTTTGTGTTTGCAGTTCTCACAGAGGGAGCCATTGTCTCAGTTCAGGACAACCTGTACTTAGATTTAATTAATTCAATGTTTCTTATCAAGTTGAAATTAGGAGGGTTTTCAGGTCAGCTAGCATGGGAGACCATTTTTGGTTTGTTGGGTAATGAGTTTTGTAAATAAAAAATAGGTGGAGACCTCTATAGCTCTGGATCACAAGAAGGGCCGAAACTAGAGAAAGCACCATTTTACTGCATTCCTCAGTTGCTTAGAATTGTGTTGCTTCAACATGAGTAGAGCAGATCAAATCAGGATATTACAGCTTAATACTGGGGTTTTCCCAAAAGAGGAGCTTCCAGGCTATGACTTGGAATTAGTACGTAGTCTCCATTTCTGTTTATAATAATGTCTCATGCTCTGAGTGATAATTTTTAGGCTATGAGTGATCATGATTAATTAAAAGGAGACTGAATTATTTTCCATAGCTTGAGTTGAGGCCAGCTTTAGCTGTAGGCAGAGCAATCTCTGATTATTGACGTGACTTACTTCTGTGGCGCTTGTAATCTTCTTCTATTTCATTTCCTCCATTCTTAAAGTCCCTTGAATGGACAGAGGGCCTTTTATTTCTCATCAGAGATAAAGCTTAGCACGTGATTCCGATGGGAAAGAAACCCTGGACTTGCACACTCTGCTGTAAGTGACCTTTGTGAGGTATTTTCCTAGTTTCTCTGAGGCGGAAAGAAGTGAGGCAGGTAGAAAGTACTGGACATCTGGAAGGGAATGGGGTGCCAACTAGAGGGAGGTGGAAGGAGGTTGCAGAATGGAGACAGGCTTCGCCCTGGTTTGCTTTCTTTTCTATTTAAATTCTTTGTTTTCTTTTAGAATTAATACTCTTTTTAATTGACAGGTAATAATTGTAAATATGTCTAGGGTACAATGTGATGTTTGGATGTGAGAATACAATGTGGAATGATTAAATCAAGCTAGTTAACATATCCATCATCTCACTTATTATTTTTTTGTGGTTAGATATTTGAAATTTGCTCTTAGCAATTTTGAAATATACAATACATTATTAACTATAGTCACTCTGCCATGCAATAGGTCTCACAGACTTATTCCTTCTGTCTAACTGAAACTATGTACCTTATTACCTACATTTCCCTATCCACCTCCTACCCCTCAGCCTCTGGTAATTACCACTCTACTCTCTCTACTTCCATATGTTTGAGTTTTTTTAGATTCCACATATAAATGAGATCATGTGGTACTTGTGTTTCTTTGCCTGGCTTATTTTGCTTAGCATAATGTCCTCCAGGTTCATCCATGTTTTCATAAATGATAGAATTTCCTTTTATTGGCTGGGCATGGTGGCTCATGTCTGTGATCCCAGCACTTTGGGAGGCCGAGGTGGGCGGATCACGAGGTCAGGAGATCGAGACCATCCTGGCTAACACGGTGCAACCCTGTCTTTACTAAAAGTACAAAATAAATAAAAAAATAAATTAACTGGGCCTGGTGGCGGGTGCCTGTAGTCCCAGCTACTTGGGAGGCTGAGGCAGGAGAATGGCATGAACCTGCGAGGTGGCTCTTGCAGTGAGCGAAGATCCGCCATTGCACTCCAGCCTGGGTAACAGAGCGAGACTCCATCAAAAAAAAAAAAATAAATAAATAAAAATAAAGAAAAGAATTTCCTTCTATTTAAAAACAGAATAATATTCCATTGTGTATATATACCACATTTTCTTTATTTATCTGTTATCTGTTGATAGACACTTAGCTTACTTCCATACCTTGGCTATTGTGAATAATGCTGCAATGAACATGGGAATTCAGATATCTCTTCAACACATTAACTTCAATTGTTTTGGATATTTGCCCAGAAGTAGGATTGCTGGATCATATGGCAGTTCTTTTTTAAAAGTCTTTTTGAGGGCCTGTCTGGTCCCCTTCAAATCCTCTCCCAGCCTTTTCATTGAATATCTAGGTGTCTTGGCTTTCGTTCCTCTTGCCAGAAGCAATCAGAAAATAGTGTAAGTAGATATACATTTAGAAGCAGTAGTTTCAGTAGCAGTTATTGCTTTTTTTTGTTTGTTTGTTTGTAAGGAAGGTATATGAGGAAAAAGGACTAAAACTACAAATCATTTAGGAACAACATCAGATATCAAACACTTTGAAGGTCTTCAGGAAGAGTCAGACTAACAATAGCTGAGTCACGTTCTGTTAAACTCTGTAACCAATATTTAGAAACGGTAAATAATTTCTTCAAGATCACCCAGCTAGACAGCAGGAATTGTGGGCTTAACCACTTTGCTAACTGCTTCTAGAGTCAATTCTGTGGTCTTCAGGTTTTTTGCAGTACACTTGTGGACAGCACAGGATCCTTTTCCTTGAGTTTCTTTCATTTTGTGGATCCTTGGTTCCCCTCAAGGATACCGGTGTATAGGATTGAATCCTGACTTGCATAACAATGAGCTGACTGAAGCTTGTTTTCATTTGATTGTTTACTTTGCATCCTCCCAACATGGACCCAGGTGCTCTTTACTCTTGCCTTGGAGAATCGGATTCTTTAGGTGATCTGATTTGGTTCTTAACACTCCTACTGCTTTTGCTTTTCTTCTGCAAAGCTACCTTCTTGACTTAGCTGTTTTGAGATTTATGTCATTATTAATCCGAGCAAACCCGAACAGGTTTGCCCTCTGTTGATTCTCCTGTAAGATACTTCAGTTTTCCTTCTCCTTCCATACTTGCCTTTTGCTGTGTCCCCTTCCTTACAGGTATGTTAGCCTGTCCTGAGCTTAAAAGAGTCACTATGACCAAAGTAGGCCTGTACAAGGAAAATAGATTTCCAAAACACTGGCTGAAAATTCAATGCAAAATTTTAATTAATTTCTAGTCCATTTCAGCAAATCGTTTTTCTCTTCTCTGCATATTTCATTTAATAGGAGCTTTTCTTTAACAAGTCAAAAATACCAGACCAAAGAGAAGAACAAAATGAGGCATTCATGAGATAATTCAGTGGTGGTTTTTACCCTGGAAATTTGCATGTTCACTGCATGAAGTGGAAGAGTTGGGCTATGTTTGATATTATGAAATATCACAAACCAGTGTTAGCTTTTTTTGGAGAAGATGAGGAGTATCTCGCTAATGGTACCAGACACTTGAAGTCATGCTGAGCAGGGCATGAAATATTTACCATCTCTTTTTAGGTGAGAAGGAAGATTCCTCATTAAAATTTCATATTTACATTTCCATCCATCAGTCTGATTTCCAGTTTGTGCCATATTCTCAAATTGTCAAAGAACTCATATCTTTAGAAAATGAATTGTGAGGGAGCCTCTATAGCATGTCTGTTAAATTTTCCTTAGAACAGGATGGTTGAAAAACTTGCGTATTTTTGGACAAGGGGAGGCAGTTTATTCTCATTTATGTAAGGAGCCTGAACCTTGCAGGGAGGCTCACACGTGCCCCAACCACTTGCATAACTGCACTTACAGACAGCAGTTCTTTCCTCCCCTCTTGGAGCTTAAGCAATAAGGATAAATGATAGTGAATTCTGACTTTGTCTATCTTAATGTCTAAATGCACTGTAGTTGGCCAAATATTTTTGAGTTAGCTGACGTATATTTTGAGAGCTATATCTCATATACAAAGGTGCAGGCTGTCTACTTTAGTGCTTTGCCACTCAAACACAGAGCTTTCTGATGACACGTATTCACTGTGATGTACAATTTGTGGTGCATCGATTTGTAGTTTGCACTTCCTATAATCACTTTTATAACTTAGCACTCAATTATAGTACTTGTTTTGGGAATGCGTGCCTGTCTCATACTCTTTCTTACCCTAGAATTTTTTGGAGGACACATTTATTAAGCATTCATTCAACAAATATTGGTTAAGTTCCTCCTAGGTATCAAGTGCTGGGTGCTAGAGATTTGAGTATAATTGCATCGTTCTTGTCCGAAAGTTTATCTTTAAAGAGCTACTAAGTAAATAGAAAGTCACAAATGTGTGAGTGCATGTGTGTGTATATGCACGTGTATGTGCACATTCCTGTGCCTGGAGAGGCAAAAGAGAGCCTAACCTGTGTTGCAAAAATGTGCTTGCCCTCAGGGGGAAGCTAAGAACAAAGAGAAGTCCCTTGCAGTCATTGTCCCATTTACATGCCTCTTAGAGGGAGGGACCCACGTGAGATTTCAGAGGTTGAAGCAGAGAGACAGAAATAGAGGCGGAAAGCTAGAGGCAAAGAGAGATAGCAACCAGTTGGGGGAAAAGCAACCAGTTGGGCAGAAAATAAGACAAGCAGAGTTGTAATGTGAACACAGTTGTAAGGGAATCCCCTGAAACAGAAGAGAAAGAAAATTCAACTTCAGTGTCATCATTTCGGACCCACCTTGAGGCACTAAATAACATGTGACCCGGTCAATAGATTCTGTCCTGGAAGTTGGCTGAGCAGTCTTACAGTTCCAGGATCTTCCACTCCAGTAGCCTCTAGTCTTATCTCTGACTGCAAATGATTCCTGAGCCCCACTCCGGGTGGCCTGACTTGACACCCTCCCTAGTCCTCCTACATGAATGCCAGAGTATGGATTCAAGCCTAACTTTTCTTACTTTTGCTCTGATATTAAAGGATCTACTTTAAAAATCTTATGGGTATATTTTGCACAGCTCTAGTTGATGTTATTATTTTTTGGAAATGCTCTATAATAGTTTCCTCAACTGTTGTTTTAAAAGCTTAATTTGATTATTTGGGTATAGGCCATAATCTGGTGACCCTATACATTCAGGGAATGTTAACCCTCTGATTCAGAAATCAGAAACTTGTTTTAATTCTCCCCCTTTAACTCCTTTTCAATTTCTCTGTATCATTTAACCCCTATTGCCACTGCCTTGACTTAGGCCCCCTCCTTCCTTTCTCCCTCCCTCTCCACTCTTCTTCTTTCTCTCTCCTTCCCTCACTTGCTTGGATTACCACATTGGAGTCCTCAGTTGTCTTCTTGCCTTTAATCCAGCCTCTCCTTCATCCCCAGTCTGTCTTCTATTTTGTGTCCTCTCTGATGTCAAAGACAAAACTAAGTTCAAGATAAAATTAACCTAGGTTGTTTGTTCATAAACTTGGGGTAAGGAAACCCATCTACTGTCTCTTTTGTTTCAGCAGAGTTTCAAAGGCATAGAATGTAAAATCAGTTTTATAGGATAAAAGAGGAAACAATGAGGCAGTCTAAATGTTACATGTTTTGTGACTTTGGAAGTTTTTGGAAGCAGGAGAGACTTTCCCATTTGTCTTCAGTACATTTGGCAGTCTTTGTTTGGCTACAAGAGGGCAAGCTAGCAGTTTGGGGATTTCAAAAAAGGAAGGACTGTCCAATATGGGTGGAGGGTTTTTGGTGGCTGGCCATTTCTTGAAATGGAGGGAGCTGATGGGTTTCTTTTTTAGGGTGGTGGTCTTCATGAGAAGCTCAATGCCATGGAAGGCAGTCTTGCAGCTAATGTTACCCTTATGCTTAATCTTCTTCAATGACTCCCCTTTTCCTTCAAGAAAAGACCAATTTCTTCAGCCTGTTATACCGGCCCTTTCTTTTTCTTTTTCTTTTTTTTTTAATTATTATACTTTGAGTTCTAGGGTACATGTGCATAATGTGCAGGTTTGTTACATATGTATACTTGTGCCATGTTGGTGTGCTGCAGCCATCAACTCATCAGCACCCATCAACTCGTCATTTACATCAGGTATAACTCCCACTGCAATCCCTCCCCCATCCCCCCTCCCCATGATACGTCCCGATGTGTGATGTTCCCCTTCCCGAGTCCAAGTGATCTCATTGTTCAGTTCCCACCTATGAGTGAGAACATGCAGTGTTTGGTTTTCTGTTCTTCTGATAGTTTGCTGAGAATGATGGTTTCCAGCTGCATCCATGTCCCTACAAAGGACACAAACTCATCCTTTTTTATGGCTGCATAGTATTCCATGGTGTATATGTGCCACATTTTCTTAATCCAGTCTGTCACTGATGGACATTTGGGTTGACTCCAAGTCTTTGCTATTGTGAATAGTGCCGCAATAAACATCCGTGTGCATGTGTCTTTATAGCAGCATGATTTATAATCCTTTGGGTATATCCCCAGTAATGGGATGGCTGGGTCATATGGTACATCTAGTTCTAGATCCTTGAGGAATCGCCATACTGTTTTCCATAATGGTTGAACTAGTTTACAATCCCACCAACAGTGTAAAAGTGTTCCTGTTTCTCCACATCCTCTCCAGCACCTGTTGTTTCCTGACTTTTGAATGATCGCCATTCTAACTGGTGTGAGATGGTATCTCATTGTGGTTTTGATTTGCATTTCTCTGATGGCCAGTGATGATGAGCATTTTTTCATGTGTCTGATGGCTGTATGAATGTCTTCTTTTGAGAAATGTCTGTTCATATCCCTTGCCCACTTTTTGATGGGGTTGTTTGTTTTTTCTTGTAAATTTGTTGGAGTTCTTTGTAGGTTCTGGATATTAGCCCTTTGTCAGATGAGTAGATTGCAAAAATTTTCTCCCATTCTGTAGGTTGCCTGTTCACTCTGATGGTAGTTTCTTTGGCTGTGCAGAAGCTCTTTAGTTTAATGAGATCCCATTTGTCAATTTTGGCTTTTGTTGCCATTGCTTTTGGTGTTTTAGACATGAAGTCTTTGCCCATGCCTATGTCCTGAATGGTACTACCTAGGTTTTCCTCTAGGATTTTTATGGTATTAGGTCTAACATTTAAGTCTCTAATCCATCTTGAATTAATTTTCGTATAAGGAGTAAGGAAAGGATCCAGTTTCAGCTTTCTACTTATGGCTAGCCAATTTTCCCAGCACCATTTATTAAATAGGGAATCCTTTCCCCATTTCTTGTTTCTCTCAGGTTTGTCAAAGATCAGATGGCTGTAGATGTGTGGTATTATTTCTGAGGACTCTGTTCTGTTCCATTGGTCTATATGTCTGTTTTGGTACCAGTACCATGCTGTTTTGGTGACTGTAGCCTTGTAGTATAGTTTGAAGTCAGGTAGCGTGATGCCTCCAGCTTTGTTCTTTTGACTTAGGATTGTCTTTGCAATGCGGGCTCTTTTTTGGTTCCATATGAACTTTAAAGCAGTTTTTTCCAATTCTGTGAAGAAACTCATTGGTAGCTTGATGGGGATGGCATTGAATCTATAAATACCCTTGGGCAGTATGGCCATTTTCACGATATTGATTCTTTCTATCCATGATCATGATATGTTCTTCCATTTGTTTGTGTCCTCTTTGATTTCACTGAGCAGTGGTTTGTAGTTCTCCTTGAAGAGGTCCTTTACATCCCTTGTAAGTTGGATTCCTAGGTATTTTATTCTCTTTGAAGCAATTGTGAATGGAAGTTCATTCATGATTTGGCTCTCTGTTTGTCTGTTACTGATGTATAAGAATGCTTGTGATTTTTGCACATTAATTTTGTATCCTGAGACTTTGCCGAAGTTGCTTATCAGCTTAAGGAGATTTTGGGCTGAGACAATGGGGTTTTCTAAATATACAATCATATCATCTGCAAACAGGGACAATTTGACTTCTTCTTTTCCTAACTGAATACCCTTGATTTCTTTCTCTTGCCTGATTGCCCTAGCCAGAAGTTCCAACACTATGTTGAATAGGAGTGTTGAGAGAGGGCATCCCTGTCTTGTGCCAGTTTTCAAAGGGAATTTTTCCAGTTTTTGCCCATTCAGTATGATATCGGCTGTGGGTTTGTCATAAATAGCTCTTATTATTTTGAGATACGTTCCATCAATACCGAATTTATTGAGCGTTTTTAGCATGAAGGGCTGTTGAATTTTGTCAAAAGCCTTTTCTGCATCTATTGAGATAATCATGTGGTTCTTGTCTTTGGTTCTGTTTATATGCTGGATTATGTTTATTGATTTGCGAATGTTGAACCAGCCTTGCATCCCAGGGATGAAGCCCACTTGATCATGGTGAATAAGCTTCTTGATGTGCTGCTGGATTCGGTTTGCCAGTATTTTATTGAGGATTTTTGCATCGATGTTCATCAGGGATATTGATCTAAAATTCTCTTTTTTGTGTGTGTCTCTGCCAGGCTTTGGTATCAGGATGATGTTGGCCTCATAAAATGAGTTAGGGAGGATTCCCTCTTTTTCTATTGATTGGAATAGTTTCAGAAGGAATGGTACCAGCTCCTCCTTGTACCTCTGGTAGAATTCAGCTGTGAATCCATCAGGTCCTGGCCTTTTTTTGGTTGGTAGGCTATTAATTATTGCCTCAATTTCAGAGCCTGCTACTGGTCTATTCAGGGATTCAACTTCTTCCTGGTTTAGTCTTGGAAGAGTGTAAGTGTCCAGGAAATTATCCATTTCTTCTAGATTTTCCAGTTTATTTGCATAGAGGTGTTTATAGTATTCTCTGATGGTAGTTTGTATTTCTGTGGGGTCGGTGGTGATATCCCCTTTATCATTTTTTATTGTGTCTATTTGATTCTTCTCTCTTTTCTTCTTTATTAGTCTTGCTAGCGGTCTGTCAATTTTGTTGATCTTTTCAAAAAAACCAATTCCTGGATTCATTGATTTTTTGGAGGGTTTTTTGTGTTTCTATCTCCTTCAGTTCTGCTCTGATCTCCGTTATTTCTTGCCTTCTGCTAGCTTTCGAATGTGTTTGCTCTTGCTTCTGTAGTTCTTTTAATTGTGATGTTAGAGTGTCAATTTTAGATCTTTCCTGCTTTCTCTTGTGGGCATTTAGTGCTATAAATTTCCCTCTACACACTGCTTTAAATGTGTCCCAGAGATTCTGGTATGTTGTATCTTTGTTCTCATTGGTTTCAAAGAACATCTTTATTTCTGCCTTCATTTCGTTATGTACCCAGTAGTCATTCAGGAGCAGGTTGTTCAGTTTCCATGTAGTTGAGCGGTTTTGATTGAGTTTCTTAGTCCTGAGTTCTAGTTTGATTGCACTGTGGTCTGAGAGACAGTTTGTTGTAATTTGTGTTCTTGTACATTTGCTGAGGAGTGCTTTACTTCCAATTATGTGGTCAATTTTGGAGTAAGGGCGATGTGGTGCTGAGAAGAATGTATATTGTGTTGATTTGGGGTGGAGAGTTCTATAGATGTCTATTAGGTCTGCTTGCTGCAGAGATGAGTTCAATTCCTGGATATCCTTGTTAACTTTCTGTCTCGTTGATCTGTCTAATGTTGACAGTGGAGTGTTGAAGTCTCCCATTATTATTGTATGGGAGTCTAAGTCTCTTTGTAAGTCTCTAAGGACTTGCTTTATAAATCTGGGTGCTCCTGTATTGGGAGCATATATATTTAGGATAGTTAGCTCTTCCTGTTGAATTGATCCCTTTACCATTAAGTAATGGCCTTCTTTGTCTCTTTTGATCTTTGATAGTTTAAAGTCTGTTTTATCAGAGACTAGTATTGCAACCCCTGCTTTTTTTTGTTCTCCATTTGCTTGGTAAATCTTCCTCCATCCCTTTATTTTGAGCCTATGTATGTCTCTGCGTGTGAGATGGGTCTCCTGAATACAGCAGACTGATTGGTCTTTACTCTTTATCCAGTTTGGCAATCTTTGTCTTTTAATTGGAGCATTTAGTCCATTTACATTTAAGGTTAATATTGTTATGTGTGACCTTGATCCTGCCATTATGATATTAACTGGTTATTTTGCTCGTTAGTTGATGCAGTTTCTTCCTAACCTCGATGATCTTTACATTTTGGCCTGTTTTTGCAATGGCTGGTACCAGTTGTTCCTTTCCATGTTTAGTGCTTCCTTCAGGGTCTCTTGTAAGGCAGGCCTAGTGGTGACAAAATCTCTAAGCATTTGCTTATCTGTAAAGGATTTTATTTCTCCTTCACTTATGAAACTTAGTTTGGCTGGATATGAAATTCTGGGTTGAAAATTCTTTTCTTTAAAAATGTTGAATATTGGCCCCCACTCTCTTCTGGCTTGTAGAGTTTCTGCCGAGAGATCTGCTGTTAGTCTGATGGGCTTCCCTTTGTGGGTAACCCGACCTTTCTCTCTGGCTGCCCTTATGATTTTTTCCTTCATTTCCACTTTGGTGAATCTGGCAATTATGTGTCTTGGAGTTGCTCTTCTCGAGGAGTATCTTTGTGGCGTTCTCTGTATTTCCTGAATTTGAATGTTGGCCTGCCTTAGTAGGTTGGGGAAGTTCTCCTGAATGATATCCTGAAGAGTGTTTTCCAACTTGGTTCCATTTTCCCCCTCACTTTCAGGCACCCCAATCAGACGTAGAGTTGGTCTTTTTACATAATCCCATAGTTCTTGCAGGCTTTGTTCATTTCTTTTTCTTCTTTTTTCTTTCGGTTTCTCTTCTCGCTTCATTTCATTCATTTGATCCTCAATCGCTGATACTCTTTCTTCCAGTTGATCGAGTCGGTTACTGAAGCTTGTGCATTTGTCACGTATTTCTCGTGTCATGGTTTTCATCTCTTTCATTTCGTTTATGACCTTCTCTGCATTAATTACTCTAGCCATCAATTCTTCCACTTTTTTTTCAAGATTTTTAGTTTCTTTGCGCTGGGTACGTAATTATTCCTTTAGCTCTGAGAAGTTTGATGGACTGAAGCCTTCTTCTCTCATCTCGTCAAAGTCATTCTCCGTCCAGCTTTGATCCGTTGCTGGCAATGAGCTGCGCTCCTTTGCCGGGGGAGATGCGCTCTTATTTTTTGAATTTCCAGCTTTTCTGCCCTGCTTTTTCCCCATCTTTGTAGTTTTATCTGCCTCTGGTCTTTGATGATGGTGATGTACTGATGGGGTTTTGGTGTAGGTGTCCTTCCTGTTTGATAGTTTTCCTTCTAACAGTCAGGACCCTCAGCTGTAGGTCTGTTGGAGATTGCTTGAGGTCCACTCCAGACCCTGTTTGCCTGGGTATCAGCAGCAGAGGCTTAGTTGAAAATGCAAAAATCACCGGTCTTCTGTGTCGCTCGCGCTGGGAGTTGGAGACTGGAGCTGTTCCTATTCGGCCATCTTGCTTCGCCCCCTCAGGTCCTTGTTTCAAAAGCCTACAGGCCCTTTCTTAATTCTTGAGTCTCATAAAGTACTTTATGCCTCAATCATACATAATGACTAACAGTTGCCCAAACACATGTGAGCTCTCTTTCTCCTTTTCCTTTGGGACTTTACATGTTACATTTATTCTACCTGGAACTTTCTGCATCCTTACCGTTATACATGCACACACACGTAGAGAGTCTTCATTTATTTTTTTATTAAAAAACTTCCCCCACATCTGTTAATGTATAATTGACAAACAAAATTGTATATCTTTGTGCTGTACAATGTAATATTTTGATATACACCTACATGGTGAAATGATTAAATCAAGCTAATTAACATAACCCTTACTTCACATCCTCATTTTTTTCTGTCATGAGAAAAATTTGAGATCTACTTTCTTCACAATTTTCAAGTATAATTTTTAACTATTGTCATCATGCTGTACAATAAGTCTCTGAAACTTATTTATCCTTTCTAATTGATACTTTGTACCCTTTGACCAACATCTCTCTTCATTAACCACTCCCTCTCCCTAGCCCCTGGTAAATACCATTCTACTGTCTGCTTCTATGAATGCATCTTTTAAGATCCCACATATAAGTAAGATTATGCAGTATTTGTCTTCCTGTGCCTGACTTATTTCACTTCAGTTAATGTCCTTCAGGTTCATTCATGTTGTTGCAAATGATAGCATTTCCTTCTTTTTTAAGGTTAAATAGTCAAATAGTCTTCTACCGTGTATATATGCCACATTTTCTTTATCCATTCATCTACTGATGAACATGTAGGTTTTCTACATGTTTTAGCTATTGTGAATAAGGTTGCAATGCACATAGGAGGGAAGATATCTGTTGGACATACTGATTTCAGTTCCATGCTCTCCCTGTCTCTGTTTGTTATCCATTTCCAAAGCTGCTTCCACATTTTCAGGTATCTTTATAGCAATGCCCCATTTCTCCATACCAATTTTCTGTATTAGTCAGTTCTCACAGGTGCTATAAAGAAATGCCTGAGACTGAGTAATTTACTTAAAAATAAAAACGGTTTAATTGGCTCATGATTCTGCAGGCTATACAGGAAGCATGATGGCATCGGCTTGGCTTCTGGTAAGGCCTCAGGAAACCTAGAATCATGGTGGAAGGTGAAGCGGGGAGCCAGCAGTTCACATGGCCAGAGCAGAAGAAAGAGAAGGCGGGGAAGGTACCACATACTTTTAAAGAATCAGATCTCACAAAAACTCACTCACTGTCACAAGAACAGCACCAAGGGGCAAAGCTGCCCCATGATCCAGTCACCTCCCACCAGATCCCACCTCCAACATGGGAGATTAAAATTTAATATGAGATTTGGGTGGGGATAGAGATCCAAACCATATTATTCCCTCTACTCTACTGTACATTTCATAAAGGTAGGAATTAGGAACTATGTGTCATCATCTTTGTAGTCTCAGTGATCAGCACTTATTAGGGGCTCAATAAATATGAGTGAATTGATTAAACCATTAATGAATTATTGCTTAGAGTTTTCCTTTCACACCAGACTTTACCACAGTGTATGATGGAAAGCTTACTCAAAGAGAATGAGAATTCTCTGCAGCCTCAGTCATGGTTTCCCGATTTTTGCTTAAACATCACCAGAAATTTCAACAGCAACTCATTACTGAAGTTATTCAGTAGATACTTTTTTATAGCATAAGCATCTCATGTGTGTTGGTGTTCTACACAAGGCAGTCACTCAATGTAAATTTGTTGAGGTTTGTCTTCCAATGACTGATGATACTGTTTTTATTTGCAAAGGCATATTCCAGCTGGAACAATTCAAGCCTCTTGTCAAAGAGGATGGTGGTAGATGCAAGGCTGAAATGGTTTCTAATAAACTCCTCTTTTAATGCTTTTGTATACTGCATCCCCCACCCCACTCCACAATCTTGAGCCAATAGATCTTTAAGAGTGGAAACAGTCTCACCACCAGGTTTCTGATAGGACTGCCTGCAGGCATCATAGCATTAGTTCAAATGTGCTTTTAGTTTGAGATTTTCTTTTTTAACTTCTGAAATGGTAAAAACAATGCTTAGAATCTATTGTTATTCCTTAGCAGGTGCTAATTTTCTTTTCTTTTCAACAATTGCTGCTGAAATATTTATAAGGAAGTTTCCCTGGGTGCCAGGTAGGTGGCAGAATTGCTCACATGGAAGGAAGAAAACATGGAAGAAAGGAACTTGGTTGTGTTCTAATACTTTTCTTTCATGACTGCCACCTGGTCAGCCTCTAAATTATGCATGCTTACATGAATTTTGTATTTACTTTTTGCCTTCAGTATATTGGGAAACACTATTTTGTAAACTATCTGAGTCTAAAATGAAATATGAGCTAACTAAAGTCAGCATCATATTAAAAATACCTCAGGTTGACTTTAGGAATATAAGAATACTTCATCCTTAGGAGAACCTCACAATACACTCACACATACTCATGTGTGAGTATGTATTTCACAAATACATGTGACACAATATACACATGTCATACATGTGATACTACAAATCAGGAGTAGATTGAGTTGGGAGAATGATCTCATACAATATGGAAAAAGAAATTGGATCCATACTTATTTCATATTGTGAATATGGTATTGTGAGGTTCTACCCTTGGGAGAATCTTACAATATACTCATCAATATGCCATATGATGAGTATACACAATATACTTATATGCTATACCCATTATACAAATGGTATGGGGATACCATAATGTAGTATCAATATAGTACATTAATGGACTAAAGAAAAAAAGTGTAATTTCTTAAGAGGTGAAAAACAAAAGACAGCATTTGATAAAGCTGGACACTTATTTGTGATTAAACAAACACTTAGAAAACTGTGACCAGAAAGTAATTTCCTTGACTTCACAAAGTCTCTATACAAACATCTTATATGATGGAGAAACATGATATGTTGCTTTTAAGATTAGATCAAGAACAACATAGAATTGCCTATTATCACCATGGTATTTAACAAAGTATAAATTCTTAGATACATAAGTAAGAGATGAAAAAATAAAAGAGAAAAGATTGAAAGAGAAAAGACAAACTTTATTCCTTAAGGATGATAAGTTCTTCTACATAGATAACCCAATATCTTCTACAGACACTATTAGAACAAAGAGAACATTCTGAAAGGTTACCAGATTCAAAGATCATTAAGTATAATCAGTGGCATCTTTTCCATCCCGGCAAACATTATCTTCACAAAGTACCATTCTGAAATAGAGAACAAAACAGCAATAACTGAATTTATAATTATCTTTGCAGATAAAAATTTGGGAGTGTTTAATAAGACCTGAATAAATAAATATTTATACTGTATTTGTGATGGAACAACCTAACCTTATAAAAGTATTATCTCTCAGAATTCATTTTCAAATTGTAGTAGTCCATTTTAATACTGCTATAAAGATACTACCTGAAACTGGGTAATTTATAAATAAAAGAAGTTTAATTGACTAATAGTTCCACGTGACTGGGGAGGCCTCAGAAAATTTACAGTCGTGGCGGAAGGGGAAGCAGGCACCTTCTTCACAAGGTGGCAGGAAAGTGAAAGCAAGCAAGAGAGGAACTACCAAACAATTATAAAACCATCAGATCTTACAAGAACTCTCTCATTACCACAAGAAAAGCATGGAGGAAACTGCCCCCATGATTCAATTGCTTCCCACCAGGTTTCTCCGTCAACACCTGGGGATTACAATTGAAGATGAGATTTGGGTGGGGACACAAAGCCAACCATATCACCAATTCAATGCAATTCCAGTAAAAATTTCAAAAGGAATGTTTGAGTAACTCAACAAACATTCTAAACTTTCATGGGAAAATAAAAGTTCATAAGTAACTGGGTTGACTTTGAAAGAGAAGAGCAAACATGGGGCTTGCTATAGCAAATAGGAAGCCATGCTATACATCATTGTGATTTTAAAAGGTGTAGTACTAGTGCAGAGATAAATATATCAATTGTAAAAAAAATAAGAGATTATAACAATAGATTCATATGTACCTGAAGACTTCATGTGTAACATATGTGATACCACAAGTCAGGAGTTGGTTGGGTTGGGAAAATGGTCTCACACAATATAAAAAAAATGAAACTGGATCCATACTCACATCATATACTAAGATAAATTACACAGAGATTAAAGCCCACACTCAAGAGGTAAAACTGTAAAATTAAGAGAAGAAAATATGAGACAATTTTCAGTAATATTGGAAAGACCCTCAAAGCACAAACCACAAAGCAGATGATTTATAGGCTTGACTGTATTAAAGGATTTCTGTTTAACAAAAGGCACCATAAATACTGCTAACAGATGGATAACAGTCTGGGAGACGACATTTACATTATCTGAAAATAACATCTAGAAAATACAAGGAATGCCTGCAAATTAACAAGAAAAAGCTGGAAAACCCACTGGAGAAAGTAAGTATAGGATATGAGTCACTGTGTTACTGAGGGAGAAATCTGTAATGATCATATGAACACAAGCAGATGCTCAACCATATTAGTAATCAAAGAAATGCAAATCAAAATAAAAATAAAATACCACTTTGCCTTCATCAGACTGCTTAAGCCCCAAAAGGTGAATAATTTCAAATACTGTGAGAATGTGGTGGGAGCAGCAGAACCCTCACACACAGCTGACAAGAGGAAAAAATTATACAGTAATTGTGCGGTGCAAAATGACAGCAAAAAGTGGACTTTAGATGGTTAAGGGCTCAGCAATCCCACTTCAGAGTAGCTTCCACATGTCACTGAATGGATGTGTTTGAAGATTTTCATTACAGCACTTTTGGTGGTAACAGAATTGGAGGCAACCCATGTTGACATTACTAGGGGAATGGATTTGTAAAATAAGATGATTTAAGCTATCAATTACCTTGCAAGAATATTTTGTCATCTAGATACACATATAACAATATAAATACACTCAAAAGCAGTACTGAGCAAGAAAAGTAGGAAACCAAATGAGATCCATATGCATTACGCATTTCTTAAGAAAACGTACCTATGTGACGACACACATGCTTATACACTGGGTTGGAATATATGAGGGATTGGAAGTGGGGATCAGAAATAAACCAAAAATTTGTTTAAAAATAACATTTTAAAATTTTTGCATGACCTAAAAATGGGAGTGTGCCACAAAGTGACTAAAAAGATACCTGGGCAGAATTTACACAAGACTCCGAACATACATGTGTTGCTTATTTAGGGAAATATTTCCAGGGATAGTAAGAACGCTTTTTTTTTTTTTTTTTTTTTTTTTTTAAAGAAAGGGTCTCTGTCTGTCACCTAGACTGGAGTATAGTGGTGCAATCACGACTCACTGCAGCCTCGACCTCCTGGGTTCAAGTAGTCCTCCCACCTCAGCCTCCTGAGTAGCTGGGACGACAGGCCCGTGCCACCATGCCCTACTAACATTTGAAATTGTTTTTGTAGATATGAGATCTCACTATGTTTCCCAGGCTGGTCTTGAACTCCTGGGCTGAAGCATTCCTCCTGTGTTGGCCTCCCAAAGTGCTGGGATCACAGGTGTGAGCACGCCGGGCCTTTAAGGGAAATAACTTTTCTGGAGTCTTAGAATAAATACAAAGGTGAAATATTAAACGGCCTTAGGTATACTCTAATAATTATTATTGGTGTATATCCTCATGCTTTAATCAGATTTTTAGCTATACAGTCATACATCATTAACTCCATTTAACAACGATGGAGATATGTTCTGAGAAATGTGTCATTTGGCAATTTCATCATCTGTGAACAACATGGAGTGTACTTACACATAGATAACATAGCGCACTATACACCTAGGTCATATGGTTAATACATTTGAAATTGTTGACACCTTTCTTGACTTTTTTTCTGGAGGCTATAATGTTATTAATTGAGAAAATACAATTTCTAACATGCTAGTGTAATTAGTAAGCTTAGTACAAAACCTGCTAAATAGGGAATATTCTACATCCCATGTCATCAGTTTTGAAATGTGTAAACATTTTAACTCAAACATGTTCACAAGTACTGCCTTTTTAAAATTCAGACTTTCTATTAACATTTTATAAGACAAAACATCAATTATATTATTATACTTTTAATGTTGCAAAATTTTATTCCTTTCAACTAAAAATAGAAGCTGCATCAGAAGTTCATCTACACATGGAGATAGTTCAATTACATAATTTCAAGATAAAATCTTGTTTGCCATTTGAGCTTTCATTATTTAATTTGTTGATCCATTTCTAACATCAGTAGGGGGTAAATTTCAATGTCTTCCTGTTGCAGCATAAAAAAAAAACTTCATTACACAAGAAGCTTCAAAAACTGAAGATTTTTGTGTATGGTTTGCTGAATAATTTTCTTAAGAATTTCCAACTGATACTTAACAAAACACAAGCAAAGTTCAGAAGATTTGTTAGCATAAAATTCAATATCATTGTAGTTCACTTAGGTTAGTTTACAAAGTAGTGCTTCAGAGGCTCAAACATTTCTAAAATCCAATTGATATTAGATGGCAAAAGATAAAGTATGCACAGAAATATTTTAGGATATTCAACATTAATTCCATCACAGACATTTTGCAGTTCAGTCACTCTGACTACCTATATGCTCTAATTAGTAGAACATTATAGTTTGAATACGATTATGAATTATATTTGTGTACCATAACTAATCACAAGTACATTATTTTGCTCCATAGATTTCTTCAAGTAGGGATGTACTTTTTTCTACAACAGTGTTCTCTACCAAAATTTGTAGTCTTAGCACTCCAAAATAGGTAATTTTATCTTCAAGTTTGAATATCTTAACCCAGATTACAGTAGCATTTGCAATAATGTTAGAAATTAGTTCTTCCGTAGAATGAGCTTCTAAAACTTTGCTTTGCTTCTAAAACTTAAATTAAAAATAGAATGATTACAGAAATTGCTGATTTTTTCATTACCGCGCTGATGGCATGGATATAACACAGGCATCATTTTCTTGTTTGAATGCAATTTTTCTACTTAATGGTGTTAATTTTGACATATGCCAAGTATATTTGAAATGGAAAATGAGCAAAATTGATTTAGAGAGTAATTAGTTTGATCTAGGTGAAAAGTCATGCTTCACAGAGTGATATGTAAACGCATGTCTGTTTCTGTGTATGTTAAATAGTTGTCTTGAGATACAGTCTTTTTCAAGTAACTACCAGCTTTTGAGTCAGATGCCACTGCTTCTCATACGTTTGTGTTTTTAGTTTTCTTGTACTCAATATCACTACCTGCCCCTTCCCCTACTGTGGATAAATGTCAACACATATTATGTGCAAGTTATACTTTCATCATCAACTTTGTAAATAGGTTTGGAAATAGGTCAAATTTCTGATATCTGGTTCAGCAAGTTAAGAATGTACATTTTTAGTTACTGCAACAGCAGTGTTTATTGAAAAATAGAAAGAAAACCCCAAAATACAAAATAAGTAAACATTGTAGAATGGCACCATATAACAAATGACAAAACCTTTGTGGCTAACTACTCTCTATATGTTCTGCAACAGGAGTGCCCAGCCTCCCTTCCCTGTACATACTTTACGTCTCAAGACTGGAAGAAGTTAGTTGTTCCTGGTTGCTAGTGTCTGAGCATGGTGTGCTGTAATCCCTGAGCACCCTGGGCAATGTCTTTCCAAGTGAGTTATTGGTTACATTGTGTGTGAAAGGGCCAGGAAAGAAAATATGGTATGGAAAATCATCTCTTAGATTTTAGCATGTATTCAAGTCAGAAATCTGTTTGTACACTACCAGATGAGATCATGGCAGGAGCTGGTGCTACAAAGGGGAGGTCTATCAAGCCCATTCTGCCTTATTTTAACATAGTTATTAATAATGATATCTCATAAAGAAATGGAGAGCGCAGATAGTATGGACACTGGGGCAACAGGCACACAGCAGGACAGTCCTGAGCAAGCTGCAATGGGCACTCTCTGCATTAGCAATATTTTTGGTAGAAAGAACCATTTTCTGGGAAGTGTGTATGAAGCACACATATTTAGAATACTGACCATAATCTGAGCTAATGGAGATGGATCTTAGGATGGGTAAGTTTAAATTGCTGGCAATTTCCCAATCTTCCTATCATGGCTATGTATGATTTTAATGTTTAAAATTTAAATTCCTAGGAGTTAGAGACCTAGAAAGTCCAATCTTCAGAAACTGTGTAGAGCAGGGATGGGAAATTCATTCAATTCCTTCTGTGTAGCCTTGCATGCACATTTGAAAGTGCCAGCACCCCTCCTTTGATCCTGAGGGGGCACTGCATAAATGGGCCTTTGCCTTCCTCTCAGTGTCCTGCTTTGTTGGTCAGTTATTTGTCTTGCTTCCAGGCTGTGATTTCAGCTTCTAGCCAGTTTTTCATTATGTTCCTTCCTTCATACATAGACAAAGGATTTCTATTAATTTTCTAAACTCTAATTCTGGCATATCTCTTTGAATATAATTTAGATGATTCCTGTGTACACTAATTTAACATATCAAACTAAATGTTTCTTCCAATTCCAGTTAGCCTGGATATCCTTGTTTTTTCAACTTATTCATTCCTTAGTTCATTCATGTATTTAGTACACCTTTACCAAGCACACATGTGTCTGTGACTCTCAGTGGGCATCTTCTAGTTATGGGAGAGGGTTCTGGACACTCTTTTCTCTTTGACTCTTATATGCTGACCATACATGCTGTCAAAAGAAAAACTTAAAGCAAATTAAATTTAAGAGTTTAATTGAGCAAAGGACAATTCACAAATTGGGCAGCCCCTGAACAAGAATAGGTTCAGGGAGGCTCTGCTGTTGCTATGTGGTTGAAGATTTATGAACAGAAAAATGAAAGTGATGTGCAGAAAACAGATGTGGAACACAGAAACAGCTGGATGGGTTACAACTCAGCATTTCTCTTAGTTAAATGTGGTTTGAATAGTTGCCTGCCCTTGGCTAAAACTCAGTGATTGGAAAATGAGTGGCTACAGTCTGTTTACACATCCAATTAGGGTACAGTTCACTATGTAGGGAGATACCTGTAGGCTGAGCTTAAAATATGTAAGGAAATAGCTTTAGGCTAAAGTAATTTAACAATGCTTATGGGCATTTTTAATTTATTGTCTTGCACTTGTGGATAAGTACGAAACATTTGGGACAATAAACACAAATGTGAATCACATGCTGAAAATAATGGTGATCAAAAGGCAGCATTGGAAGAATGTTGAGTCTTTCAGTCTGACAATACAGGAAAAGAAATGGGTGAAACCATTCCAACAGAGTCTGGTGGGCAGTGAATTAGCAGTATGACTGGCTAACACACAATATGGATTGGAAAACACATCCTGTTACTTCTAAATAACTGAGATGTCTTCAATATATATATGAAAAATCATGGAACTACAAAGAATTCAATAACTTTTAAAGGAAGAATCAGGGAAAATTCTACAATTAATTTTCTTGAAGAAGCAAGTGACCCATGACAGGTGAACAAAAGTGGGAATATTTTATATAGAGAGACAGCAGCATATGCAAAATCAAAGAAATGTGAAAGCCTATGTAATTTATTAAAGAGGTAAATTATAAAAATAAGTTTTTAACAGCTGAAATTCTGCAGCACTTGTGAAACAACATACAAAGGATAGGACTACAGGAGAATGTGGGAAAACAGAAACTGGTTTTAGGATTATGAAACTTTATTGTTATTGCTAGTAAATACAATTTGTTTTAAAAGTCTGAAGAAAAGTCTGAAGAAAATAAACTGAATTTTTTAAAAGAGTAAGTTTTCAATTGGACTTTTCTCTGTTTTGGTTATTGTGCTTATCAGGAACAACCGCACTGACACAATTTTAATATGATTGTCATAATTGAGGTTACCACATCCTTTAGCAAATTATTGCTATTCTGAATGTAGGTAGGAATTAATTATATGCTTTCTCCTAATTTCTTCACCTTCATCCTTTGGAGTACCTTGAGCAAGCTTTCATCAATGCAAGGCTTAATTTTGGTCTAACCAAGCTGACCACCTGCATGTATACTAACTGTGTCATTTCCTTGTTTATATTGGTTGCAAATAGGACAGCAATGTTCTTTTCAATTTCAAATCTGAAGTCTGGTTTGAAGAGCAGATGAGGAGCTGGGAGATCTGGAGTTAACATCAGATCGTCTGTTTAACATACTGTCTGTTTCAAGTTTCTTCTTTTAAGAGTGTAGTTTCCTTTGTGAAAAAAGATAGTACTAGCTTAACCTACTCACACAGTGATCATCAGGTTCAAATAAGATGGTGCCTGTGAATGACCTTTAAAAAATGTAGAGCACTAGACATGTTTGAGGTGGCTTTCATATTGATCAGGAAGCTAATTTGTAAATACAGGGATAAAATTGACACATTTAAATATGTTGGTGGTTTTGAGCAGTGGTTTCTTACATGACTAAATTTCATTGAATTAATTCTCTTCAAGGTAAAAGTGAATATGAAAGTTTCTACCATCATGATCAGGTTGTAATTTCTTTTTATAGTGTTTTTATTGTCCAAATCAAGCTAATATCAATATTTACAACAAAAGATGCATATATTGATTTAAAGATCAAACACTTGGAAGCCAGAATAGTATGCCTTATAATAGTAATAGATACTACTTATAGTACTTATTATGCATCAAACACTACAATAAATGCTATACATGAATTAGCTCATTGAATATTCAGAATGACTCCATAGGGTAGATTCAATTTAGATTCATTTTATACACAGACTAAGGTCTAGAGAGGTTAAGTTGGTTCTTAACCAAGCCTGTCTCATCTATGTTCCTTAGAGATGCAATATTGTGTAGGAGCATGGATCTGAGTTTGAATTTCACCTTCACTACAGATTAGCTAAGTGACTTTGTGTGTTTTAGGAAAATGTGTGAGAATCATTTTCTTTTTTTTGAAATGAATTTTTTTAAAAGATGAAACTATATGCTTACCAAAAGGTTGTGGTAAAGACCAAATAAGATTTGTGAAACATTTATTACAGGGCTTAGTACATTATAAATCCTCAGTGAAAGGCAGTTCCCATTATGATTACCATTGTGGCCATTATTAATTTAAGGATGCTTTTAGTACTTAGTAGTATTACAAAAAGTAAAAGACAAAATCCCTTGCTGCAAGGTGTTTAAAATAAATTATTCTATAAGTTTCCCTTTAACCTGCCATCATTATTGCTCAGCGTAATCTATAATAAAAAATGTCAGTAACCTTAGTTCCAACTCATTAGCCTTCGTTTTGCCTCTAGCAATTACCAGTCTAGTTACTCCCATTTCCATTCTCACCTTCTCTTCTGGGCCTTCACATGACTGAGGCTTCAGTTCTTCCTTGACAGTGATTTTGGCTCTTCTTAAAGACTGTGCTCTGGGGGAGTCCTTTCTTATACCCAGGCATATATCATTCCTCCTCACCCCTTCTCTTCCCCTCTACTTCCTAGAGGTAATCCTTAATGTGATGTGGGATAGTCAGAAAGAGAGGAATATGTCTCCTGAGAAAGTCCTTTTTGGTTTCAGAATTAATGGATGCACACTGTGTACCAGACCATGTGGAAATGGGTCATGTCTGCTTTGCAAACCATTGTTCAGAATTTAAGAGAGTACTTGGAGCATAGCTGATACCCAAAAAAGAGTTGCTGAATGCATGAATTTTCCAACTTCGTCTTTTATAACAACCCCAAGAGGTAGATGTTGTTATCCATACCATAATAAAATGTGCAAAATGAAGCTTGGAATCCTGAGGGAATGTGCACAAGGTCATGTGGTAGCTGCTAAGAGGCTGACTCCGGATTCTAATTTAAGCAATCTGACTCTGGTGCCTGCCACTCAGTCACTACAAAACATGACCTCCCATGATGCCTTTGGGTCACTATTGGAAGTCTGTGACTTCTGAGAGTCAGACATGGCCATGGTTAGAGTTAAAAGTTAGATTGGACTGCACTGCTATGTTCAAGGGGAAAGCTGTGAAATCTGGCTTCCTGAATTCCTGTAGGCTTTAGAGTGAGCAGCACCTGATCAGAGTTGAAAACTAGTCTGAGGTGCACTGCTGTGTGCAGAGGGCAAGCTGTGTTTTGTTGCATGTGATGCCAGGTAGTTTCCTACCCCATATCTTGTGATGCTTTGGTCATTAACTTTCATTACACTAATTGGAGATCATTTTGTTACCAAATAGCCTCCATCTCTAAAGTATGACTATGAAATTAAGGTTGACCCTCAGCATCAGAAGGTCCTAGAACCACATTTAAAAATTCAGGAAGGATGACATCAGCAAGATGGCCCAGTAAAAACCCCTAATGCTTGTGTCCCCAAAGCCCCCTTCCTGGCAAATAAAGCCAAAACAACAAATAAACAAGTACATTTTGATGAAAATCACTGAAGGAGAGCACCAGAGTACATCAAAGAAGTCACAGAAACTTTGGTGAGCACAGAAACTCAGAACTGCCACATAGAGAATGAATGGAAACACCAGGCCTCTACAACTCCATCCTCAAGCCCAGATCAGCTGGCAACCAGGAGGAACACCTTCCTTCAGCACAAAGGTAAGCATAAGGAGTCCAGCAGCCCCCATCGGTACCTTAGACAACTATAGTCCTGACCACTGGAGACCCCTGCAGTCCTCACAGGCACTAAGCCCAGCTAAGGAAGCTGCCTGGAATCCTCATGGCTGTACTCCTGCTAACGAAGGAGACAGCACTGTGTCCTGCTCCCTGTGGTCCATGTGCCTACTGCACTATACCATTTTGGAAATTGAACTACTGCTGGAGTATGTTCTGCTCCAGGGGTGAGTAGCCAGGGCACCCTTTCATCCCTGAGTCTAAGCTGCCACAGAATCACCCTTTTCCTGTGTCCAGACATTCTTAAACTGATCTATGAGCAGCTGTTACACCCTTAACTGTGCGGCCAAGTGGGCAGTAGAGCTGCTCCACCTACCCCTCCCAGTGGCAGCTGTGTGCCATCCTCTCAAGGTGGAATCGAAGCTGCACACTCTTTCCTGGGGAAATGGTGCCTTGGGGGTACAGTCGCTTCTCAGTAGCTTCTGTGCCCTGCCCTCATGTGCCAGAGCTGAAGCAACACCTGACAATTAGGGGAAATGGTGCCTTGGCAACCCAGAGCAGTCATACCCCCTGTGCCTGTGCTACATTGGTAGCCTGTCTCCTGGGAAAATTGTACCTTGGTGGGCCAGAGCAGTCACGCTTCCCCAGGCCTGAGCTGAAATGGCACATTGACCCCTAAGAAATTAATGAACTGGACAGTTGTGAGTCCCAGGACAGGGCTGATGTAGTACCCTGCATCTCAGGGAAACAGAGCAGTGGCTAAGCTGAGACACCAAACCTTGTAGGCCAAAAAACTCTCATATCCTGCTTTCTTGGAACTGGACTAGCCCTCTAGAGACTGAGGTGCTAAGATACTTCTCTCCGTGGGGAGTGGAATCATCACTGAACTGCTCACCTTCGCCCAGGGTCTAAATGACAGCTGCACTCCGCTATTCCAGAGTCCTTGCTGCTGCTGCTCCTGCTGTCACAGAGTCTGGGATACTTTTCAGTCCCACTGTCCCAGGGTCTAGAATCACCACTACATGATGCCTCATCTCCTAGGACTTTTTTTTTGACTCTGGTTCCCTGATTGCAGCTGTACCCTGCTCCACAGGCCCAAACCTCCAGATCTTCTCTTCCCTGAAGCTGAACCAGTGCTGTGCCCTTTTCCCTAGGGTCATAATAACAGAGAAAAACTTGGACCCCTGATGGTGAGCTGCTGCAGCATCCTTCAGAGTCACAGATCTTGGCTCTGTTGGAAGTTCACATCCAATCCTGCCACAGAGAATGAACTTATACCTCAAGATGCAGGTGCCAGATTTGGTTTGTGAGACCCCACGCCTAGGAACCCAGCTCCACAGGTACCTTAAGTACCTGCACTTGAAACCCAGTGATACTGAAGCTGCTTATAGGCTGTGTCAGACTCAACACCAAGAAGGATCACCTTAGCTCAGTCTTTCCATTGTGGGGAAAATAAGAATAGAAGGGCCCCAAAAACTCTTGCCACTGAGGACTTTAACAGTCTACATCCCCACCACTGCTGCTACAAACTTTGGCAGGCCAGGCCATTGAGTCACTCACAGTTATTGCTGAGGTTGATTGCAGCTGAAGGAGTTGCACAGTGACTATACCACTGTAACTATCCTAAAACAGAGTCACCACACCAAATGTTACACTAAAGGCCAACTGCAAGTGAAAGCCTTTCCTTACAAAAGCCACTCTATGAAGTTTGCAAGAGAAATTATTCCACCAGTTGCAGAAACATTGACACAGGAACACAAGAAATATGAAAAAGCAAGGAAATATATCACTACCAAAGAAACACAGTAGCTCTTCAGTAATAGACCTTAAATAAAAGGAAATCTATGAGTTGCCAGAAAAGGAATTTAAAATAATGATCTTGAGGAAACTCAGCAAGATACAAGAGAATACAGAGAGATAATTCAACAAAATCAGGAAATCAATTCATAACAAGAAATTTAACAATAGATGGATATCATAAAAAAGAACCAAACAGAATTCCTGCCCCTGAAATATTTATGAATGAAATAAGAAATGCAAGAGAGCCCAATCAAATTAATGCACAAAATTAACAACCATAAATAAATTTGGTTTGTCTGTTTTTCATAGGCAGCATTATTTAGAATATGTCTTGTACTAGTTTTGGCTACTCATTCATTCATTCATTCATCTAGTCACTCATTTAAAACCTAGAAAATCCAATCTACTCATATTTGAAGTCTTGATCCTGCCACTTGCGTGACTATTAAGACTAAGTACTAAGCTCTCTTGACCTGTGTATTTGGCTGTTGTTGCATTGCTCTAAAGAAACACCTGAGACTGGGTAATATATAAAGAACAGAGGTTTGGTTGGCTCATGGTTCTGCAGGCTATACAGAAATTATGGTGCTGGCATTTGCTCAGCCCTTTGGGAGCCTCAGGAAGCTTATAGTCGTGGTGGAAGGCAAAGGGTAGCAGGCACATCACATGGTGAAAGCAGAAACAAGCAAGGGAGAGTGGGGGAGGTGCCATACATTTAAAAAAACCCAAAATCTCATGAGAACTCACTATCATAAAGATAGCACCAAGCTGTGATCCTCCTCCAAGAGCCAAACACCTTCCACCAGGCCCCACCTCCAGCATTGAGGATTACAATTCAACATGAGATCTGAGCAGAAACAAATATTCAAACTATATAGTTTTGCTCCTGGCCCCTCCCAAATCTCATGTCCTTCTCACATTGAAAACTACAATCATGCTTTCTCAATAGCTCCTCAAAGCCTTAACTAATTCCAGCATTAACACAGAAGTTCAAAGTCCAAAGTCTCACTGGATTCCTTCTACCTATGAGCCAATAAAATAAAAAACAAGTTATTTACTTCCAAGAAACAATGGGTGTATACTCCCATTCCAAAAGACAGAAATTGACCAATAGAATGGGGCAACAGGCGCCATCTAGGTTCGAAACTCAGGAGGTCAGTCATTAAACTTAAAGCTCCTAAATAATTTCCTTTGACTCCATGTCTCACATCCAAGGTATATTGGTACAAAGGGTGGGCTCCCAAGGTTTTGAGCAACTCTGCTCTGTGGCTTTGGAGGGTACAGCCCCTGTGGCTGCTACCACAGGTTGTTGAATGCCTGAAGCTTTTCCAGGAGCAAGGTGCAAGCTGGTGGTGGATCTACCATTCTGGGGTCTGGAGGATGGTGGTCCCCTTCTCACACCTCCACTAGGCAGTGCCTTAGTGGGGAGTCTGTATGGGGCCTCCAAGTCTACATTTTCCCTCTGCACTGCCCTAATAGAGGGGCTTCACTCCTGTAGCAGGCTTCTGCCTGGACACCCAGACCTTTCCATACATCCTCTGAAATCGAGGCAGAGAATGTCAAGTCTCTTTTACTGTTGAATTCTGTACACCAGCAGGCTTAACACCACAGGAAGCCACCAAGGCTTATGACTTCCATTCTCCAAAGGAAGCTCAAACTGTACCTGAATCCCTTTGAGCCCCAGATAGACTTGAAGTTGCTGGATTGTGGAAAGCAATGTCCCAAGGCTGTGCAGGACAGTGAGGCTCTGGGCATGACCCACAAAACCATTTTTCCTTCCTAGGCCTCCAGGTCTATGATGGGAAGGGCTGCCACAAAAGTCTCTGAAATGCCTTCAAGGCCTTTTTCCCATTGTCTTGGCTGTCAGCATTTGGCTTGCTTTTAGTTATGCAAGTTTCTCTAGCAAGTGGTTGCTACTCAGCCTGCTTGAGTTCTTCTCTCTAAAAAGCTTTTTCTTTCTCACACAGGGACAGGATAAAAATTTTCCAAACTTTTATTCTCTACTTTCCTTTTAAATACAAGTTTCAACTTTAAGTCATCCCTTTGCTTCAAAATATGAGTATAGGTTGTTAGAAGCAGCCAGGCCATATCTTGAATGCCTTGCTGCTTAGAAATTTTTTTCTGCTAGATACCCTAAATCATTACTCTGAAGTTCAAACTTGCACAGATCCCTAGCACAATGCAGCCAAGTTATTTGTTAAGGCATAACATGTATGACCTTTGCTCTATTTTCCAATAAGTTCCTCATTTCCATCTGAGATCTCCTCAGCCTGGACTTCACTGTCCATATCACTATCAGCATTTTGGTCACAACCATCTAACCAGTCTCTAGGAAGTTCAATATGTTCCTTCATCTTTGTATCTTCTTCTGAGCCCTCCAAACTCTTCCAACCTCTGCCTGTTACCCAGTTCCAAAGCTGCTCCCACATTTTCAGGTATCTTTATAGTAATGCCCCACTCCTGGTACCAATTTGCTGTATTAGGCCATTCTTGCATTACTATAAAGAAATACCTGGGACTAGGTAATTTATAAAGAAAAGAGGTTTAATTGGGTTACAGTTCTGAAGCCTTTATAGAAAGCATGGTGTTCTCTTCTGCTAGGCATTTAGGGAGACCTCAGGAAGCTTACAATTACGGTAGAAGGTGACATAGGAGCAGGCACATTTCATGGTGAAAGCAGAAGCAAGTGAGAGAGAGAGAGAGAGAGTGGGAGAGGTACTACACACCTTTAAATGACTAGATCTCACAAGAATTCACTGTCACAAAGACAGCACGAAGCTATAACCTGCCCCCATGATCCAAACGCCTCCCACCAGGCCCCACCTCCAGCATTGGGAATTACAATTCAACTTGAGATTTGGGCAGAGAAAAATAACTGTATTAACTTTCTTCCTTTATTTTAAAATGGAGATAATGGTGATACTGTCTCATAGGGTTATTAGGACTAAATGAAATATACATATGTATATACTTAGAGTACTGCCTGCCAGATAGTATAGTGAGGGCTATATAAGTTTGTTATTCTTATCATCATAATTAACTCCCTCATTATTTAGTATTTTGTATGCAAGGCACTATGCTATATACTAAATACAGAATGGATGCCTTCTTGGACTTCACAGTTCATTAGAAGAAACAGCATAAAATAAATTAAGTGATGATAGGAAAGTTGATCAGTCACAGGGCAAAGAATTATGAAGAGACATGGGAGCACAAACCAGATGCTTCTAATCAGAGCATACGTTAGGGGACTAGGGAAGTCTTCTGTAAAGAAAAGGTAATTTTGCTGAGGCCTCAATGTTAGCAAAAGATAAGCAAATAGGTACAGCAAATAGGCCCTCCCTTAACTTTTGCAGGGTCCAGGGAGAGTATACAAATAGAGCCTACATATTGTTAAGGTAAATTAAAATAGAGACCAACCCTCAGAATTCCTTGAGCAGACAAAGACAGCTAGGCCTTGACAGTAACCCTAACCTAGCTCGAATTGAAAACACAAGCAAAAGTTGTACCATTTCTTGTAAATCCTTGCTTATTAGAGAAAAATAAAGCTTCAGCTCAACCAATGGGAAGCCACTAACTCATAATTATGTAACTGAGTATTTTACAGTGGGTTGGGCCAAATAAGGCAACTGTAGGAATATAACCAATCACATATTTTATTTGCTTCACCTCTGCATTTGCCCTATAAAAGCCTGTCCCCTGTGCTTCTTCAGCAGAGCCTGACACCTCTTTTTGGAGCTTCCTGATTCATAAATCACTATTTGCCCAAAGAAACCCTTTAAAACTTTTATTGTGTCCCAGTTTATCTTTTAATGATACCATAGGTCTATTTGAAAATCATAAATCAAACTAATAAACTAAGTATGTTTTATTACACACTAAGTATGTACATACTAAGTACGTACAATTATGTATTATTCTTCCTTCCTTGAAAAAGATCTCTTAATAAAAACCTGTAAGGCTGAGCTCAAATTTGAAATTGTCAGACCTTCCAAAGTTCTGTATTGAAATGGAATAGCACAGGGATTGTTGCTTCCTGGCTTCCTCCCTACTCAGACCAGCTCCCTTTGCTTCCCACCCCCAGCTCTATCAGTGTGGTGGAGTCTTGTGGACAGACATCTTCATCTACATGATTCCACTCTTCTCAGCTCCCTCTTGGCAACTCTGAGAATTGTGGCCAGGCCAATTTGCAGGACAGACTTAGAGAAGGCAGACCCTGGAAGCAGACTTGAGGCCACTTGGGCAGTAAGTTCTCAGGTTCCAAGTAGCAAGAAAGGGATCTGGAATGGAGAGGCAACACCTCTGTGGAAGTAGGGGGCTGAGGGGAATACCTCCCTAGGCTCTGTGGACTTCTCATTCTATGAGGAGGTGCACTGCTAGAAGAGGACGAGACTAGGGCCCACAATGCATTTGTTCCCAAACTTTAAGATTAATCAGAATTATCTGGAGGGTTTATTAAAACACGCTGGGTTTCTGATTGACTAGGTCTGGGTTGTGCTCTAAGAATTTGCCTTTCTAACAAGTCTGTAGGTAATACTGATGCTGCTGTTCTGGGAAAAATTTGAGAAATGTTGCTGTAAACACGGGACTAGAAAAGGATCCTTTTTGCTCAAGTTTAAGGGAGGGAGTATACTGAATCTAGGAGTGTCTCTGGTAAAGAAAAACTCAGAGACAAGTGAGACCATGGTATATAGAAGGGATTTATTCTCATACTTTCTCAAGCTCCAGCCATTGGGAAATCACTCATTGTGAAAAACCAGTTTGCCCAGTGAGTTGGCCACAATGTGTCTATAGGGGGATATTGCCACATGAAATTACATCTGTCTAGACCTCCAGGGTCAAATGCCAGAACTCTGGGGTGAGATGTCTTCCTTTACTATTATCTTTGTATAGCAGCAGTGATCATGAGTCAGAAATATGCTAGAACCTAGACTGTATCTTATGTACATTTTTTCCTTAGAATTTCTTGCATTGTCCTTGTTTTTCAGTCCCTGTAGTACAGCTCCAGCTGGACATGGTAAGCCTCCAAGCTGGTAGCTTTTGTAGTGAAACACCCAATGGATCAGGTTGCCTAGTAATCTGTATAGGACTCGTCTGATGAGTACAATAACATGGTCAAGTTTTTCTAGGAACTGTTTATCTCCTTTGGCGGTAAAATTACATTAAGGCTGAAACTTAGCTGTGAAATCAATACCAAATGGATTTATTTAACACGTGCAAGAGAAAATGGCAGACATGTCTGTTAACCTGATGACATTTTGTGCTGTTATTGAAAGTTCATTATTTAACTGATGTGTCTGCATGAGAAGACTGAACTGTGAAATATTATTAGATATTCTTTCTAAAGCAGAGGTTGTAACACATGGGGCTCAACATTTGATATATTTTTTTCCTGTACAGTGTGTCCCCAGACATTAATGCTGTGCTTTACAATTTAAGCTATATAGATTTGGCCCTCTCCTCTCTCTTTTATTGTAGAATCTCTGCACAGGCTATCTTAATTCCTTAGAATGACCTTTTGTGTGTGTGTGTGTCCAGCAAATGCAAGTTTTCTTTTTTCTTCCTTTAAGTTATATGCCAAGGTCACTTCCTCCAGGTGTGTCTGGTCTGATTCCTTCTTATGGAGTTCAGGGCCAGCAGGCGGTTTTCCAAGCTACAGAAATTTGGCCAGGTGCCGAGCCCCAGCCTGAACTACAGCAGTACAGTCGGTTACAGAATTTATAGAAGCAGGCAAGCTCTGAGAGTCAGTGCAAATTGAAGATAGTCATAGCAGGATCATGCAAAAGATCCAAGAGACGAGAAAAAAAAATGACAGAGTATGGCATGGGCAAAGCAGAACAAGGACTTGCGGTGTAAGATGACTTAGGACTTAGGGTCCAGAGGACTTAGGGTGTTTAATTCCATAAGAAACTGCCAAATGGTTTTCTACAGTGACTGTACTATTTTACATTTCCACTAATGAGATATGAGAGTTCCTGTTGGTTTACATCCTTGCCATCACTTGAGTAGGTATTTTTAATTTTAGTCTCCTACTAGACATGTAGTGGTATTTCACTGAAGATTTAATTTGGATTTTCCTAATAACTAATGATGTTAAGCATCTTTTAATGTGCTTATTTGCCGTCTGTGTATCTTTTTTGGTGATCAGTCTGTTCAAATATTTTGCCTGGTCGCCTCTCGAGTCTAGATGTCTTTATTGGGCTACCTGCATTTATCAGCCTTTCGGAGTTTTCTGATCATTGCCTTATGTGTTTAACCCAAGATTTTAAATTGCAGTTCATGGGAAAGATAGGGTTAAATACACTTCCTCCATTTAGTCTGGACCCAGACATTCTGAACTTCTAGATAGTGTTGTCTCTACTTGCTGACTTCCCTTCTCCTTACTTTTCAACCCACTCCAAGTTATGTTTAGTTTCATTAACCCCATCAAATCTCTCATCAAGGCCTCCAGTGACTTTCACATTGCCAAATCCAACTGGATTTCATTTAATCTTTTGGTAGAATTTGATATTCTCATTTTTGAAACTCTCTCTTCCCTTGACTTTCTTGACATAATAATCTTAGTTTTATTCTACTTATGTGCTGCCTCCTCTCTGTCTCCTGAGGATTAAAATCCTTGGCCTAGCCATTAAATATTGTAATTCTTTAAGGCTTATTTCTGGAGATTCTTTTCTTTTATTCCCCATTATCTTCCTAAGCAATTCCATCTGTGCCTAAAACTTCAATAATTATCTATATGCACGTGGTTTATAAACTTATATAATCATCTAGGATTTCTTCTCTGAGCTCCATACATTATTGTCCATATGCATCCTTGATGTCTCGATTTTAAACTGTATATGGTCAGGAATGATCTCATAATCATCCTTGCAAAATCTCATTATTCCAGTGTCCTCTCTCTACTTTGTTCTGTTGTCATATCTGACATCTTCGTTTTCTTCATCCTTCAATATTCAGTATTTCACAATTGATTTCACCTCTTAAATACCTCACATCTCTTTATCTCCACTACCATAATCATAGCTCAAGCCTGTATCATCACTCACTGGGATCATCACAATCGCCTTTTATCTGTTGCCCTGCATCCCATACTTCCTTGTTCAGTCCAAATGAGCTTCTTAACAAACTGTCTGGTCATGCCAATCTGCCTGCTTAAAAATGATTTGCTTTTTTTGATCTTGTTCTTGCCCAACTCTTCAGCTTAATCAATTCATTCATTCATGCACTCATTTAACAAATATTTATTAAGTGTCTACTATGTGTCAGGAATTGTTCTTGTTGCTGGACATATGGCAGTAAATGAACAGAATCCTAGTTTTCATCCAGCTCATATTCTAGTGAGAGGATATATACACAGAACACATACACAAGCAAACAGCATGTCATTTGGTGATGAGTGAGAAGATGCAACAGGTATCGATGTAAGGGGGGCAGAGAATTATGGGAAAGGTGTTAATAGAGTTGCCAGGGGAAGCCCCAATGAGAAGGTGATATTTAAGCAGAGACTTGAAGAAAGCGAGCAAGCCATGCCAAAATCTGAGGGAAGGACATTCCAGGCATTGGGAACAGCAAGTGGAAAGACTCTGAGGCAGGAGTATGCTTGGTGTCTAAGACTCACTAAGAGGAAGAGTCAGGAGGAAGAGCAGTAGGCGGTAACATAAGAAAGATACTAGGGGTTTGTTTGTAGAGGGCTTGTAAGCCATGGTAGACTTCAGATTTTATTTTGCATCAGATGAGAAGACATGGGTGGGTTTCAAGCAGAAGCACGCCTCTTCTACAATCATTGCACCAGAGCTCCCTGCTGGACAAGTCAGGGCTTCTGCAGAGGTGTACTGATATCTGAGGCTTTCCCTCTTCAATCCTCTTTTCTTCCCTCTATGCTTTCAAAGGTGTTGGCCCTGTATCATGGTCTGAAGCCTTTCCCTGCCTTCTCTTCTTCCCTCTCACCAAGTAAATCCCTTGCACTTGTGACTTCCTCTCAGCAGCTGCTTGGAGTACTCACCTGAAACAATCACCAAGCACCAAGTCTTCCCAAGCAAAACATTCTGTTATTTCATTTTACTATTTTCTTAGATGGTAAAATTCAATTAGTTATCAAGTCTTGTAAATTTTTCAGGAGAAAAAAAGTCCCTCTAATCCTATGATTCTCAAATTGATTTTTGCCATATTTTTTTGGGATCCAAAATTCCATGTATTTAAAAAATTTATGTTTTAGAGCTTGATGAAACTTTATTACTAAGCATCACACAATTTCAGTATCCATTTAATCAGTCAGGGTTCAGTCAGAAGACAAAAATCACATCAATAATTTGAAGAGAAAAAATATATATAATACTACTAAATGCTGGTTAACTATCAAAAGGAATAAAATAAGATTCTTAAGGATACAGATACACCAAATGCAAAAAGAAGCTATGACCTATAGAGCTGAGACAAAGTGAACAAGGACTATATATATATATAACTCAAAAGGACTCAGCCAAAGCTGAGATTCAGACCTTATTGCAGATAGTGTTGTCACAGAAATGTGTAGCCTGCTGGGAGCAAGGAAACTTGCCAGAAGGCATAGACTGGAGCTGGTTTCTAGAATTAGTTCACTGGGTAGCTGAAAGGCTTGGGGAAAGGTGAGAGTGGGTCCCAGCTGGTCCATAGAGACAGTCTGTTCAGTGGTTGGAGAAACTTGTAATGTAGGCTACAGGTGTTGCATGAGAGGTACTGAGGTGAGTTCCCCTAGGCCTCTCAGTTTTGATATTCAGGCAGCTACTCCCCAAACAGCACATTAGAACCCGTGGTAAAAGGCCCTCCCTGTTGCTGTGCTTAGCGTAATTTGCTGTGGCTTAGGTTGCTTAGCTTCTCTTTTCTTTGCTTGTGTTCTGTGCCTGATTTTCCAGGTTTTTAGAAGATTCTGTGAGTTACTCTTGATCTATTTAAACACGTGCTTTCTTTTCTTGGGCATAAGCCAGCCAATCACAGTGTCTCTTGCTTACAATGGAGCAATTGACCAATACAAGCCTCAATTTTGTCAATATCCTCTATTGACAAAACCTAACATGGATTCAGCTAGTAATAGAGAAATATTCACAGGGTCTAGCTCCAGTAGTATAAGATAAAGAAGAGTAGATTTGGAGTCAAGGAACAATAAATTATATATTCATAAGTAAAGGCCAAATAGTGTCCTAGGATGTTGTAGTTGACAATGTCAGTTCTCCACCCATATCCCCTCCAATCCCCTTACCATTTTCGTGCACACTGATTCATGGCCTGCTTTCACACTCAGCAGACGGCACCTGTATATCTTTGTCAGAGGGAAGCCCTCAGGCTGCTAGAGACTGCCTTCCTGAAGTGCTTGGTAATTATGTCTTTCTAGGGACAGCCTGTATCCAATGACTAATAGGTGCGATGAATGCATGCATATAAATATTTAGGCTCCCTAGTCCTTAGTCAGGAGAACTCTAGAGTGTGACCCATTCCATCTTCAGAGACCCTCTGCAGGATTCAGCCAAAGATCTTCTCTGCAGGACTTTCCTTGGTATTATGCCCTCACTTGGCTTTCTTTCCTAGCTTGTCCCATTTCTTCACTCGCCTACTTAGTTTTTCGTGAGAACACTTCCTAATCCATTTCATTTACTAGAATTCTTGTCTTAAAGATGGATTCTAGAGAACCCAAAAGCAGTCATATTCTATATAAATAAGTTTTTCAGTAGTTCGAGAAAAGTGTAGCAAAAGTAGAATGGAAACATCAGGTGGCATGTGGTAGTAAGAAATGCTGAACTAAAAGGGTTAATATACATGTGCCTTGCCATTTATTTTCGTATCTGTGATGTGAATTAAAGATTGACGCAGAACAGATCATGGCAAATATTAATTTGTACCAGATCCCTAGCAGCAGAAGTACAGTTGTAAATATGTTATGAGAAATTTTATGTTCCCAAGTTTAATAATAACCACATTAGGTAACTATTTAAGCCAGATTTTGATAATGTCACAATTCTCTTAGAATACACAAGAAACTCACTTCACAGAGGTACCAGAAAACATCTTATTGAAACTGCCGTTACTGAAAGTGCTCACTGGCAGAGTTTTGATTAAGTTTAAGGTTGGAAACAGAGCCTTGAAGTTATTGATATACCACTTTGTAGAATATACTTATGCCAATGGTCATTTCTTCCACAAGTATTATGAAAGTAGATTAAAAATAAAATTAGTTTTGAGGCTATATGTTGTTTTCTATTAAATGAAACAACCGCCATTTAATTTCAGTAGACCAATATAATGTTATATTTAAATGAATGTTAATTTGAATTTTATTAATTTCACAATGTTGTTTGTATTTAATTTAAATATGGTTTAGGTTTTATTGCTGTATGTGAGCTATAGCCTAAAGAGTTTGTGCCTAATTTTGAATCTTTATATTTTAAGTAATATGATAAAAATAGTGGAGAGGTATTGGTAGTCTCAATAATATGTTTCATGAAAAGGGTGTCATATGTTACTGAATTTGGGGAACAGTTCTTTAATCCATTTAATTTAGATATATTGAATCCATTTAATTTAAAACTTACCTCTGTACCAGTATAACAGCAGCATCAACTTGAAATTTGTTAGAGTTGTAAATTCCTAGGCCAGCCAGACCTGCTGAATCAGAAACTCTGGGGTGTGAACCCAGTGACCTGGGTTTTAACAAGCCCCCAGGTGACTGTGATGCACACTGAAGTTAGAGAAAACTGCTCTAATTCTTCCTTTTCTGCTCTTCTAGTCTGTCATCCTCTCTTGAGTCTCTTTGACTACAATCTCTCCACTCCTAATTGTCCTTCATGCAGTTGTGAAAGGGATCGTTCTAGAGCATATTAATTATGCCACATCCCCTGAAAGTACGTTATACGGTTAACCCATTGCGGACAGTTTTCCTGTGTGTAAAATGGAAATAATAATGCTCATCCTCAAGTGGTTGTCAGGGTAAGCATCAGGTAAGTAATCACTCTGTGGTAATGGCCACTATTGTCATCATTCTCCCCATCACTTTTGCCATCAGCAGTAGCATTCTCCATTGATGAAAGACTTAATTACAAATGTTTTGTAAGCTTGGGAAATAACCCTCCTTTTTGGAAAACATCCTCAATTTACCAGCTTTCCTTGTATTAGGCACCTAACTTGCAACTTAGGTTAAGAATCTCAGGTATGCCTGTTTCTGACTTTGAAATGGGAGTGAGCAATGTGGAGAAGCAGTGAAGGATTCATGCTGGTGGTGGGACTGCAGCAACTGCAGCTGCTAATGGTGGGGCCAGCATCCAGAGGTGTCTGTACAGAAGCTGTAGCATGGTGCGGACATTGGTGTCATCCCAAGGCTGATCTGGGGGTTAATTTGCTCTGGCTTAGGTTGCTTAGCTTCTCTTTTCTTTGTCTGTGTTCTGTGCCTGATTTTCCAGATTTTTAGAAGATTCTGTGAGTTACTCTTGATCTGTTTAAACACGTGCTTTCTTTTCTTGGACATAAGCCAGCCAATCACAGTGTCTCTTGTTTACAATGAAGCAATTGACCAGTACAAGCCTCAAACTTTACTTCTAGATTCATAACTCATCACTTTCCTTCTCTACAAGTCTAAGGTTATAACAGTCCTGGAGCATTCACCATTTCACAAACACATCGCATCATTTTTTGGCCTCTTTATCTGCACTTAGGATGCTCCCTCTGCCTGAGAAATTCTTTTCATCACCTATTTTGCCGGGTGAAATCCTGTTTATCCTTTAACACCCACTAATTATTGCCAGATTTAATTTCTCACTATTGATGACTGAATAGCTAACGGATATCTTACTTGTATTCTGAATAGGAATACTGAAATAAAACCCTGAAATGTTTAGAAAAACAACTGACAAAAATCTAAAAACCTTATTTTAGCTAGTAGGTCAGTAGGACCCACCCCATCCATCATTTCCATAACTAACACTGCCTGCTTTCCTAATGGGGGATATATATAATTTAGGCATTGTAATTCAGTGAAAGATAATATATGTTTTATCACCTTGGCATAACTAGTCCAGGATGAAGATTATTGATAAAGAGAAACAATGTGTAGTCATGTGCCACATAAGGATGTTTAGGTTGATGACAAACTACATGAATAACTGTGGGCCCATAAGATTATAGAACTGCATTTTTACCTTTTCTACATTTAGTTATGTTTAGATGCACAAGTACTTACCATTGTGTTATAATTGCCTACAATATTCAGTACAGTAACATGATGTGCAGGTTTGTAACCCAGGAGCAATACTTTATACCATACAGCCTGTACCATCGAGGTTTGTGTAAGTATACTCTGATGTTCACACAACAACAAAATCACCTCACGATGCATTTCTTAAAACGTATCCCTTTTGTAAAGCAACACATGACTGTATAAATAAAGCCATGAGGTCAACTGGTCTCATACTGTACTTAGGCCCAGTGCTGCATATTGCTTGTGACCCTTCAATGTGTATTCATCATTTGTGTAGCATTTGTGTAGCAGTCAAGTGGTTTAGGGCACTGACCCTAGGTCCAAAGGTGTACCTTGATTAGGTGGGGGCAACAAAGATTATTGGTGGTTCAGAAACCCAAACATAAGCCAATCCCACATGATATTATCCTTGGCTAAGTGAAAAGGTTGGACCAGTAAATAGAAAGATTTTTGATTTTCTGCCTACCTCACCCAACTTCCTTTTTTATTTGTTTGTTTTTTTGAGATGGAGTCTCTCTCCATTGCCCAGGCTGGAGTGCAATGGCATAATCATGGCTCACTGCAGCCTCCGCCTCCCGGGTTCAAGCAGTTTTCCTGCCTTAGCCTCCTGAGTAGCTGGGATTATAGATGCACACCACCACACCCAGCTAATTTTTGTATTTTTAGTAGAGACAGGGTTTCACCATGTTGGTCAGGCTGGTCTTGAACTCCCGACCTTGTGATCTACCCGCCTTGGCCTCCCAAAGTGTTGGGATTACAGGCATGAGCCACTGTGCCCAGCCCACGTCCATTTTTTAAATCTATTTTTCTGGACACAGAAAGGAAACAAGGAACTTTAATGACCATCATGAACGAAACTACAACACCAAGTTTAAAGCTACCATGGTAGACGGAAGAAAGAAAAGAGCAAAAAAATCTAAGTCCCTGGTGACATTGTTGAACTACTGGCCCACCAACCCTGAATCCTACCATATGGGGGTCCACTACACAGGGTCATGCAGTTTATGCATTTTATAGCTAGATTTACATAGACCAAGATGTTAGTGGTCGCCTCGCAGTCCTTAGTCTGAACTTACTCATATTAAAACAATGTATCACCTTTAATGCTTAAGACAGTTTGAACTTTTTCAAAGTTATTACTTGTAGAGAAAAGGACTCTGAGATCTATATAACACATATACCTGTATTTCCCCTATTTGTCACTTCAAATTGCATCTGGTTTCCTGGTACTACTGACAGCTCCTTGAGAGTAGGCAGCATGTGTGTCATCTTTGTGTAGCGTGGACTTGTCCTTGTACCTGTCACATTAGCAGAATTTCATTAATTTTGGTCAAATTTAAATTTCATTATCTTTTATATTTATGTTCTATTTCTGTAACTGAATTTAATGGCATCTGTGGAAAAGGCTATGTATGATAATCCTTTTATATCCCTGATACCTATTATAAGAAACATACTAAAGTTATTTAGTTGGTTAATAATTGATATTGCAGTTATTATTTATTAGGCACCTGCTACATGTCAGTTGTGACTCTTGATACTTCACATGCAATAATATACTTAATCTCCACCAGCAAACTTTCCAAGTAAGAGTATCATCATCACTTTGCAGATAAAACAGTCTTAGGAAAGTTACTGACCTGTGCAAGGTTGAAGTTGTCATAAATGTAAGACTATGAATTCAAACTCAAATCCATCTGGCTCCATGATAAAGATGATAATGATAACAATGCAACATATAAGTTTCTTCCCTGCTCTGACATTCTACCATTATATGACTTTATTCCAAGAAAATAAATCGAGGCCTCAGGGAATTTATGTATAAAAATGAAAATGAGCTTGATGATTTCATCCTTGCCCCAGGACACTACACTCCCACTCAAAAAGTCAGCAAATGGCTCAAACCACCCACTGCCTGGGATGGTCTGAAAACCGAGGCAGCAGGCATGAACACCAGAGGGTCATGAATCAGTGAGAGCCAAAGTACTGATAAATATGCTCATGCACTGAAGAGCCATTTACTGGGACTTTCTGTGCTGCTCCCATATCTCAACAAAAATGAAGCATGAGGCAATCACACCAAGACACCAATGTCAGATAATCAGTAGCTCAATCATGCAACAATTCTCACCAGCCTCACATGCCCAACAGTGGACCAGACCCAGCAGGAGGCTGAAGAGAAGTAAATGGGCTTGCAGTACATCTGGAGAGATGAGCAAAATGTGTCCATGAAAAGATGACTAACACATAAGGTAATGTATGCTAAAAGCCAAATGAATAATGTAGAAGGAAATTTCAAACTTAGGAAGAATTTGAATGTGAAAGATCACTGGGAACCGACTGATATGATCAAAGAAAGCTTCAAGGAAATGGCAGAGCATGACCTGGCTTTGATAAGCAAGGAAGATTCAGAGGGGCAGACAGAAGACACATTAGAGGACACCACATTGATATACACGTGACCAAAGTGCTGTTAGGAAAATGGAATGAGAAGATCACTAAGTTCAATGGGGACCAACTCAGTGATCTGGAGTGCTAAGATAAGGGGTGTGGATTTCATCCTATGGGAGTGGAGTTTCCGGAAGGCTGGGGGCAAAGAGATGACCTGAGAAAAGAGAAGCAAGACTGACGCCTTAATGGATTTCATAGACCTGAGTTTTCTTGGGCAACTCATTTTACCAGTATTGGAATAAATACGGGCCAAATTAGACCAACACTCCAAGTCTGCTGGTACTCTTCCTTAGAACCTAATTTCTCTGTAATATTTCTGAGTCTCCTAGACTTATGGTGATGTGCTCTTCTTTTCTCCTTGAATGTTGGCAGCCATGAAAGGGCAGCACCTTACTACTTCCATTGCTACTAAGGCCCCACAACAACACTGATGCCCTTGCCATCGATATTGTCCCAGTGCTGTTTTGAGTTGTGCAGGCACTGTTATCTTTGCCAGGTCAAAACCACGCACTGAACCTTCTCACCTGGCCTCCATCTCCTTACTGAGTGCCTCATAAAAACTGGACTTTCACTTTCTCTCTCTAGGGCCCAGATATGTGATAAAATCCAGGCTGGAATGCCATTTCTTAGGTAAACACTATGTGGTCTACAATTCCAGTCATTTCCCAGAATGCTCTGGGCAAAATACAAACTTCAAAATATAAAAACCTTAAACAAGCTGGCTCCTGGCTACTCTGCCCACCTGTCCATCAAATGTGCTCAGATATAGATGTTGACAGAACATGCCCTAGAGATTAAAGATGTTTGGTAGAGGGGGGCTGGGCAATAGTGCAGGGCCGAAGATGTGGTGTTTACATTTAGGAGGAGTTGCTGCTTTTCTGGCTGCATGAAATCAGAAACATGATTTCATTCCCGCTTTCACTGCAATTGTGCAATTTGCAAAAACAAGGCCTTCCTGGTCTAATTAAGAAGGTGCCTGCATCTAAAGGCACCATGGGTGGAGGCCTCCAAAGACACTCCCAAGTCAGCCTCATCCAGAGATGGTTTGCAAGATTAAGTGGCAGCCAGTCACAGACAACATCATCTCAATTGCTTCTCAAACTGATATTTTCTCAAACTCCAGACTAATACACTTGCTTGGTTAATTGAGATTAGGATGCACCAAAGGGAAATGAGACTACTTGGAAGAAGTGTGGAGAAAAACAAACACATAAAAATACACATTGATTTCAGGTGTATTTTTTTCATGTCAAAACTAACTGCTAACATTGGCTTAGAAATAAAAATTTACCCAACGTAATTTTTTAACTGGAGTTAACCTGATATATCATCCATAGTGGTTTGCACTAGCTCTGTATTATCTATAAACACTTTCTTCAGGCCCTAGAACAGTTTCCCTTGACCTTTCAAATGTAGGATCATAAATGCAAAATGACTAGAGTTATATTATCTGCTTATATTAGGAGTGCTATTAGGTTTTATATACTTCTTGCTGGCTTCAACCAAGCATCTACTACTAGTATGATGAAGTTGTTTATATTCAACAGGACACTACATTTCAAAAGTCTGTAAGTATTGATTTTACCATGAAAATGTTCTCATTTATTTCTGAAGTTGGTCCTCAATTGTTTGGATTCTTTGGGGTGAGAGCAGAAATAAGGATGATTAAAATTGCAGTAAGCAGAGGGGTTCATCTACCCTGGTACTTCTTAAGTATCCTTCCTCCTGGATGCCATAGCTCAGAGGCATGAAAAGACACAAATGACCACATGAGGTCAGCTTCTGCATTGCAGAATGACTCTACCCAGCTATTGCTCACAATATAGCAGGATGTGTGCAGCAGTGCTGCCACTTGGCAGAGTGGGACTTATATACTGTTGACACTGGCATGGCTGCAGTTTCAATGGGATATACAGTGGAAAGGTGGCTGAGTATGATCAAGCTGATATATATATGTATATATGTATATATATGTGTATATATATGTGTGTGTATATATACACACACACACACACATATATATATATACACACACACACACACAACAACAACAACAAAGCCCAGAGAAGCAGGGATTCAGAAACAGGAACTAAATAGAAATTTTGTCTGTCTGTCCTAAGCTTAAAAGGCAACAGGAAGAGAAAGAAGATTAGACCAGAGTAAAGGAGACATTTCTCTAAGGCAATGGTCCTTAGATTTGAGCATCCTTAGAATCACCTGGTGGACTTGATAACATGTTGAATTCCAAGCCCACCTCCAGAGTTTCTTAGTCAATGGATCTGAAGTGAGGCATGAAAAATTGCATTTCTAACAAGTTCCCAGGCACTGCATCTGCTGCTGGACCCAGGACCACACTTTAAGAATCATTGTCTAGGGTTTTTGTAGTTGAAAAGACAACTATTTTGGGGATCAGAGTGTTTCCTAAGTTCAGAGACCACAAGCTTGGCTTGAGGCTCAGCCTGCCTAGGCAGAGGAGTAGGAATAAAGAGAACAGGAATTCCATGTGGCAAAAAGCTGGTTTATAAGACAGCATAGGAAATTAAAGAGGCAAAAAGGAGGAAATTTCCCACCAGGAGTGTGGAGTTGGTATACAGAGATTTAGCACAGAGGAGCAGGCCCATGCCAGAGCACAGCAGCAACACCTCTGATGAGAGGACAGAGGCCAGCTGGCTATCAACCTGAGCTCAGCGCCGGTGGGTTTGGTGAGGTCATTGGCTAGAAGTGGCCAAGGTTAGTAAAGGTGTCCACTGTGCCGGGAAATTCAGGCCCACTCAAATACAGCTGGAATCAGGATAAGAAGTGGGTCAGGCATAAGGCAAGCAGATAAATCCAGAATGTTCAGGGAAAGGCTAAGGGAATGTACAAAGGGATTAGCAGGTGGCCCCAAACCAGAAGATCCCTGGGAATTAAAGAATTACAGCATGGAGCAAGAGATGTAGGCAGGGAATCACAGTCTGGGCTCAGCAACAAGGTTCAAAAATCAGGCAACGAAAGCGGGAGGCATGTCCTACCAGAAATCTGAGCAGCAGGTGCAGGAACCAGAAAGAAGCAAGTGATTTGTCTGCTGGATTTCAGTAACTTTCAGTTATTTTCTAAAGTTGTAGAAACTGACATTAAGCTTGGCTGATCTGGATTCATCAGGCATGTGGATGAATCTGCAGCAGTGCAATCCACCTGACTGTAAGTCCTGACACCCAAGGCCTTCTTCACATTCACTTAGCAGCTTCCATGAGGGATGTTGGGAAATTAAAATTCTTATGTCCAGATTATTTTAATTCAGAGTCATTTTAAGCCAATGTTCAATGGTTCTAAATTTCATCATTTTCTTAACTTGAATTGGTACAGCATAGATATTTGCAGACCCAAAATTGAGAACACACGGACAGATAGAGGAGAACAGTAGACACTGGGGCCTACCAGAGGGTGGAGAGTGGGAGGAAGAAGAGGATCAGGAAAGACAACTAATGGGTACTAGACTTACTTAATAACCGGGTGATAAAATAATCTGTACAACAAACTCCCATGACACAAGTTTACCTGTGTAACAAGCCTGCCCATGTACTCCAAACCTAAAACAAAAGTAAAACAAAAAACTAAAAATACATCAAAAAATTTTAAAAGCCAGGTGCAGTGGCTCACGCCTGAAATCCCAGCACTTTGGGAGGCTGAGATGGGTGGATCGCCTGAGATAAGGAGTTCAAGACCAGCCTGGCTAACATAGTGAAACCCTGTCTCTACAAAAAATATAAAAAAATTAGCTGGGCGTGGTGGCAGGGTCCCTGTAATCCCAGTTACTCAGGAGGCTGAGGCAGGAGAATCACTTGAAACCAGGAGGCAGAGGTTGCAGTGAGCCAAGATCACGCCATTGCACTCCAGCCTGGACAACAAGAGCGAAACTCCATCTCAAAAACAAATTAAAACAAAATAGGTATTTATTTTTATTTTTTTTTAATTTTAATTTCAATAGCTTTTGGAGAACAGGTGGTTTTGTTTACATGGATAATTTCTTTAGTGGTGATTTCTGAGACTTTGCTGCACCTGTCACCTGAGCAGTACACACTGTACCCAAAATGTAGTCTTTTATCTCTCACCCCTTCCACCCTTTCCCTCAAGTCCCCAAAGTCCATTATACCATTATAAGCTTTTGTGTCCTCATAGTTTAGTTCCCACTTATAAGTGAGAACATACTGTATTTGATTTTCCATTCCTGAATTACTTCACTTAGAATAATGCCCTTCAACTCCATCCAAGTTGCTGCAAAAGCCATTATTTCTTTCCATTTTATGACTGAGTAGTATTCCATGATGTATATATGTCACATTTCCTTTATCCACTCATTGATTGATAGTTATTTAGGTTGCTTCCATATCTTTGCAGTTGCGAATTATGCTGCCATAAATGTGTGTATGTGTGAGTGTGTGTGTGTGTTTGTATAATGACTTCTTTTCCTTTGGCTAGATACCGAGTAGTGGGATTGCAGAATCAAATGGTAGTTCTACTTTTAGTTCTTTAAGGAATCTCCATACTGTTTTCCATGGTGGTTGTACTAGTTTTACAAGCCCACCAGCAGTGTAAAAGGGTTCCCTTTTCACCGCATTCACACTAACATCTATTCTTTTTTGATTTTTAAATTATGGACATTCTTGCAGAAGTAAGGTTGCATCTCTGTGGTTTTAATTTGCATTTCCCTGAATTAGTGATGATGAACATTTTTTCATATGATTGTTGGCAGTTTGTATATCTTCTTTTGAGAACTGTGTATTCATGTCCTTTGCCCACTTTTTGATGGGATTATCTGATGTTTTTCTTGCTCATTTGTTTGAGTTCACTGTAGATACTGGATATTAGTCCTTTGTTAGATGCATAGTTTGTGAATATCTTCTCTCTGTGGGTTGTCTGATAACTGCTGATTATTTCTGATAACTGCTGATAATTGCTGATTATTAAAGCTGTGCAGAGCTTTTTAGTTTTATTAGGTCCCATTTGTTTATTTTTTATTTTATTGCATTTGCTTTTGGGTTCTTATTCATGAATTATTTGCCTAAGCCAATGTGTAGAAGAGTTTTTCTGATGCTATCTTCTATAATTTTTATAGTTTCAGATTTTAGATTTAAGACTTTGATCCATCTTGAATTGATTTCTATATAATGTGAGAGATGATGATTCAGTTTCATTTTCTACACGTGGCTTGCCAATTATCCCAGCTCCATTTATTGAATAGAGTATCCTTTCTGCACTTTATGTTTTTGTGTGCTTTGTTGAAGATAAGTTGGCTGTAAATACAAAATACATCATTTTTTAAAGTGTGGAGGACAGAGGACACCTGGGAAAATATATCTATTTATATATAATGTATCTATGTATCCATATATATATCTCTATCTATGTATCTATGTATCTATGTATCTATGTATCTATCTATCTATCTATCCACACACACACACACACACACACACACACAGATATGGTTTGGCTGTGTCCCCACGCAAATCTCATCTTGAATTCGCATATGTTGTGGTAGGAACCCAGTGGTAGGTAATTGAATAATGGGGCAAGTCTTTCCCGTGCTGTTCTCGTGATAGTGAATAAGTCTCATGAGATCTGATGGTTTCAAAAAGAGGAGTTTTCCTCTCAGGTTCTCTCTCTTTGCCTGCTGCCATCTATGTAAGACGTGACTTGCTTCTCCTTGCCTTCCTCCATGATTGTGAGGCTTCCCTAGCCACGTGGAACTATACGTCCAATTAAATTCTTTCTTTTGTAAATTGCCCAGTTTCATGCCTTTATCAGCAGCATGAAAACCTACTAATATGCACACATTATATATATAAATGTGCATACATACCTACATTATATATGTGTGTATATATATATACACACACACCTATATATATATACACATATACATACCTATCATCTATCTATTTATCTGTCTTCTATCTGTCTATCATCTATCTTCTGTCTATCTGTATTTATGGGTACACATCCCACAGATATCCCTGTTTGCCTGTGGAGTAGAGAAGAAAGGTAAGAACTGTATCAGTTGCATAGAGAATGGGAATCTGTTGTTTCCTGACTTTTTAATCATCACCATTCTAACTGGTGTGAGATGGTATCTCATTGTGGTTTTGATTTGCATTTCTCTGATGGCTAGTGATGATGAGCATTTTTTCATGTGTCTGTTGGCTACATAAATGTCTTCTTTTGAGAAGTATTTGTTCATATCCTTTGCCCGCTTTTTGATGGGGTTGTTTGTTTTTTTCTTGTAAACTTGTTTGAGTTCTTCGCAGGTTCTGGATATTAGCCCTAGAGGATGTGGAGAAATAGGAACACTTTTACACTGTTGGTGGGACTGTAAACTAGTTCAACCATTGTGGAAGACAGTGTGGTGATTCCTTAAGGATCTAGAACTAGAAATACCATTTGACCCAGCCATCCCATTACTGGGTATATACCCAAAGGACTATAAATCATGCTGCTATAAAGACACATGCACACGTATGTTTATTGCGGCACTATTCACAATACCAAAGACTTGGAACCAACCCAAATGTCCATCAATGACAGACTGGATTAAGCAAATGTGGCACATATACACCATGGAATACTATGCAGCCATAAAAAAGGATGAGTGCATGTCCTTTGTAGGGACATGGATGAAGCTGGAAACCATCATTCTCAGCAAACTATCGCAAGAACAGAAAACTAAACACCGTATGTTCTCACTTATAGGTGGGAATTGAACAATGAGAACACTTGGACACAGGAAGGGGAACATCACACACCGGGGCCTGTTCTGGGGTGGGGGTAGGGGGGAGGAATAGCATTAGGAGATATACCTAATGTAAATGACGAGTTAATGGGTACAGAACACCAACGAGGCACATGTATACATATGTAACAAACCTGCACATTGTGTACATGTACCCTAGAACATAAAGTATAATAATAATAAAAAAGTGAAAATTACAATGAAAAAAAAAAAGTAGAAATCTGACAATTCAGTGTGTCAGCCAGTATCCTAGATCAGGATTTAAACAATTTTTCTATATATTACATGTGCCCATTCCATTTGTGATTATTCATCAAATCAATAAATATTTACCATATATCTATTACATTCTGGTTATTTTAAACATAGCCCTTACTTTCAAAGAACTTAGAATTTACTGGAGGAAACAGGCACACAGGAAATAAAGTACAGAGTCAAGGGCTGTGATGGGGTAAGCAGAAAGTTCTGTGGGAACAACTAAGCAATGACTCTAGCCTTTGTAGGGTTAGAGAGTCTGTCAGGATAGAATTTTGACTGTATGTTCATCATCACACTTTATTTCTGCCTGCTTCCATGTTCACTACCAATTTCAGAAGTACAGTTCTGCACTCTCAGAAATCACATGTATTAGGCAAATTGGAGAGAGAGAGCAGTGTAACAGGGAAGCATGGGCCTGTGGAGTCAAGTTTATTGGGTTCAAATCCCAACTCTGCCATATTCTCAGTTTTACATTGAGCAGTCACTTAACCCCTCTGTGCTCTGCTTTTCTCGTCTGTAAAATATTTTTGCTCAGGCCCCATAGTGATGAGAGAATTACATGAGACAACAGATTTAAAAATCTATAAACTAGCAGAGAGTACAGTCTCAATAGGTTTCATTTCTCATTGCTGTCACTGTTGCTACTACTACTACAACTGCCACATCTAGGATACAATGGATCCCTGGTCATTGAAAAAATTTCCTACTGACCCAGTTCCTTGCTCTCCAGGGCCTTTCTTCTTGATCTCAATAAGGTTGTCACCAATGCCACTATCATCACGTCTTCTAGGTCTGGGATGTAAACTCCTCAGTGCTCTAAATAAGAATGAACAGACATCATATCTAAAAAAGCACACTGCCCCCTTAATATTAAACTACTGCCAATTATATAAAATTTGATTCTTACGATTTTAGGGAGATAGATATAAAATAACAGAGAACTTTGAGAAAAAAAATCTCTTGACCAAAGTGTGTATCATTTTTATATTAACAACATGATCACCACACTTTAGCTAGGCATAATACGTTTGAAACTCTTTTATTTTTTTCAAAGAGCAGCAGGACTGGAGCAGGGAAACTGAGGAGGAAAACCGCCTCACCCACCTGATAGAAATTGGACATAAGAGGAATTGAGATGGGGCATTTGCTTCCTGACCTACAGGGGAGCAAAGAGCAAGAACACCTGATGTTCCCGGGGCCAAACTTTCAGCAAATCAACTTCTAACAGCATTCTGGATAATGACTTTGCTGAGAATCACAGCTAAAGGAGCTTGAAATGTTAAAAATAACATCAGGACTCTCACAGTGCAAGTTTTGATCACTAATGAAACCAGCATTCCTGCTATACAAGCTACGAAGGTGGCCGTCCTTTGAGCCTCTGTGTTTTCAAGAACAGACAGCCGTGGAATGAAACAGCCATGAACCATGGGAGATGTCCTTGAAATGCATTCATTCTGTGGGAGAAAGGACTTGGGCTGCTGCTGCTAATGCATACCCTTTCTCTGCAGCTTTGGAATTTCATAAGGCAGGCCGCAGGTAATTCTCCAGGAATTTGGCCATGGCCTCATTTTGGTATCAGCTATTTTAATTTTGTTGAACAATGAAATACTTTTAAATTGTATGTCTGTGTGCTGTGGGATTGTGAAATAGGGAAACTGAATGTTACCGGCAGGCATCCTTACTCTTTGCTCTCTTTGAGGTCAGAAAGCAAATATCCCAGAGGAGAGCCCTCCACTGCAGAATGGTCACTTTGGCTGGTAGGTCAGGCATTTTGTTTAATGGTGGTGCCATAGCTCAAAATACTAGTCTTTCCTTTTTGCAAACTGCCTTCAGAGTCAGTCTACAATGCTCGGAAGTGAACCAATCTATGTCCTTATTAAGGTCATTCCTTACTTATGGTCTAAATCTCTTAAACTGATTCCTGCTGACCTCAGCTCCAAATTACCTTAAGTCGCCTCCCGTGGCCAAATCATCTTTCCAAAGTATAATTCAGCACCATTTAAACATATTCAAAATAAAGTTAAAGATAAGCCCAGAAGAGTGGCTCACAGAATGTCTACAGCAATGTCAACATCACTGGAATAATTATATAACTTGCCTAGATTGCTATTTTGAAGGGGAAAGCTTTCACTTTTGGTGTGTAAGTTCTGGTGCATTTGGTTAAAAAATATTAAGTCATGTTACCATATAATCATGTATGTTTTGGGGAAACATGATCTTGCCCTGTTGCTCAGGCTGGAGTGCAGAGGCACCGTCATGGTACACTGCAGCTTTGACCTCCAGGGCTCAAGTGGTACTCCCACCTCAGCCCCTCGAGTAGCTGGGATTACAGATAAACACCATCACACTCCAATAATTTTTTTCTGTTTTTTTTTTTTTTTTTGGTAGAAATGGGGTCTTGTTATGTTGCCCAGGCTGTATAGTCATATCTTTTATGTTAATTTGTCTTTGTCTACAACACAAGCCTACTTGTTTAATATTCTGTCTTCCATGTGTATTCCATAAATTTCTGGGAGTTATGGACCTACAGTCTGATCTCTCATAGGCCTTAGGAATGTATTCGTTTCATGGATATATAACTCCTTTTGATGCTAAAAACAAAACAAAACAACAGCAACAAAAACCTTGCTACTATCCAGCAGTGATGCAGTTTGATTCATAGTGGATTTCAGTTAAGTATGAGTGCAAAAAGATAAATTAAGACCTATTCCAAAGACATTTTGTTTATCCATTTATTTACCTTCTGATTTATGTATTTATATTTATCTATGTTTACCTCTTTATTTGGAAACAAAAAGAAAGAGAAAATGAGAGAAAGGGAAGGAGGAGGAAGATGAAGAGGAGGAGGAGGAGATGGGGGAGGAGAAGGAAAAAATGAATGCAAAATAATTTAAGGTATACAACGAACACATCATCCTAGAGCATGAAATTTTAAGCTCGAGGAAATAATGTTTTTATACTTGAGGGCTGACGTGTCAGAAAGACCCTAAACAATCTATATCTTTTGTGAGGTTTTCAGAAAAAGAATTTGTCCCATCCTTTCATCTTTTTAGATGAAATATTCTAGACACTCCAGACTTAACACATGGTTAATAAAGAAAGCACACATACAAATAAAAATGCTCTACAAAGAATTTAGAGTCTCCAAAGTTTATATGACACCACCAGCTAGAATCAATCATCAGCCAAAAATACTTGAAGCTATACAGTCTGTATAGCCACCCATTCCCAGGGCCATACATAAAACCTGGCTGATTACGAATAATATCATCACCAATTTCAAGGATTCCATCTCTGACCACTTTCTATCTTTCTAGAATCGTCCCTCTTGTCTGCCCACTCTGAAGTCCTTCTGTCTATGGAACCAGCCACCTTCTCAGTGTCCTTTACCACCCCCGTGCCTCCTCATCCAATTTATAGTCCATGGCTCTTCACTTTCCTTTCTCTTGCGTCATACTTTCTGAAAAAAACCTAAGGTGGTTAAATTCAGCTCTCTACAGTGCTCCTGGCATGCAGCAGATATATATGTATATGAAGAATACAGCTATGCTAACTGGCCTAGTGTTAAATAATCAACACTAATTTCAAGTTGGTCATTATTGTGCTTATTAGTCTCACTACATTTCCCTAGTCAATTTACTTTCCCACTCTCCGGTATAACTATTTTGTACCTCTCCACACTTTAATGTTCAAAACAGGCTCTCCAGCAGCTAATTTCCTTGTGTTTTTTTTTTTTTTCACCAAGAAAATATATTGTATTACCTATTGAATTGGAGCTTGGGCTGCTTTCACTTTGGTTTCTTACCAAGCAGCAAACATATTATGCAGAGAGTAGACAAGGTCAAGATGACAAGCGAGTAGATACAGCTGCCCATTCCTTCCCTAGTTCTTCCCTGAGGTACGCTAAATTCGGTTCAAAACAAGGTGCCTAGATTGAGGCATCCACATGGTCAGAGGAGCCCAGAAATATAAAGGCTCACTGTTTCTCATACTTCTAGCTGGGACAGCCGCCCTGGTGACATTCAAAGGTCTACTGCACCAACTATAAGAAATTTATCTCACAACTCATTAGGTTCCAACTTCAAGACATATCCCAAATTCGTCACTTCTACTGCGTCTACCTTAGTCCAAGTCACTATCATCTATGAACTGGACTACTGCAGAAGCCTCTATTTTCCCTCCTGCTGGCCACACTATGACAGCCAAAATCATCACTTTAAAGCAGAAATCAGGGCCTGGGCTTCCATTGCTTACAACTTCTAGTAGTTTCCCATTGCACTCGAAATGCCATCCTAGGTCACTGTGACAGCCCCACACATGATCTGCCCTGGCTGCCTTCCCAGTGTCATTGATGAGTATTCTCCCTGCTACTCTTCTCACCCTGCTTCAACTCCCTTGGCCACTTTGCTGCTGCTCAGACACATAAAATATGTTCGTTCCTCAGTTCCTTGTACTTGCTGCTGCTTTAACTATTATTTCTCATGCCCCAGATCTTCACAGGTTTCATCTCTCAAGTAATTAAGACTCTACTCAAAAACGCTTCATCAGAAAAGTCTGCACAGACAACTTATCCAGAAGTTTCTGCACACAAATACAATCACTCTCTTATTTTCTTCTGTCGCTTTGCTATTTTCTTATCATCTGTAACTACCTAAGATTATATTATATATGAGCTAATTTACCTATGTTTTTTCATTTACATAAAGATGTAAAATCATAAGGGCAAGAAGTGTTTGTTAACTACTGAATTTCTTGTGCCCAAAGTAGCACCCATAATACATTAGAGATGTAGTAAAATGTTTGCTGAATAAAGGAACAAATCATTATCATTCTACTTACTCTAGTATATTTTAATCAAAACAGTTTGATAATAATTTCCTTTCATCTTTCTCCCCACTCATTTTTTGAGGTAAGCGGTGCAGAGATCTTTGTGCCCAGTCTTTAGAAAATGAGAACTGTGCCTCTTTAGAAAATGAGAACTGTGCCTCAAGACGTAAAAAATTGCCCAGGATCGCACAGCTCACAGTGGCAAAACTGGATTCCCATCTTCACATTCCTACTTCAGTTAACATTTGCCACTGTGCTCTAGGCAAAAACACAGGCTGCATTTTAGTGGCAGCTCCAGGTTACCTAATGGGCCACACATTTTAGAATGCCACTTTGCATAAAAAAAACATTAATTCCCCCCACTTTATGGCTTTTAATAGTTAAGGTTTTCTAAATAAAATACATAATTACACTTCCCATTAGAAAAAATAAAAGTAAGAACATTCTTACTGTTAAAAAAATACCAATGTAAAAATAGCAAAAAGCATTTTAGCATAATACAGAACATCTTCCAAAATGCTGTCTCTGCCTTAGCCCCTTATTTCTCCTACTGTGGAGATTTAATTTGAGAATATTTTTACCTCTTGTTTTATATGTACATGGCTCTCACCATGTACCTAGTTCGTAAACACTTCTAATTATTGAAAAGTACCTTCTGCAATTTGATGTCTCTTAGCCACATTTTACTGGCAGTTCCCATGGCAAACTTTCCATTAGAATGTCTTCATAATTCATCACGGTAGGATGTATAAACAATGAGCTGTTTTTCACCTTGCTGAATAAAGAAATGGGAATGTGACTCTAACAACAATTTTATCCCAGCAATTGGCAATAATTTTGAGACCACCAACAGCATTTTCCTGCCTGACATGGCATCCTAGAGATTTCCAGTGCATGAAGGCAACAGGTGGTAGGCAATACGCCTTTCAATGCTCCCAATAAAAGTTTGACAAAGGCAAGGCAGCCTCTCATTACTCACAGCCAAGTCACAGATAGTGACACTTGAGGGCTGGAATAGTTAAGAGTCATAAAATTCTGGGAGTTTTGCCTTCCCATACAACTTGCTGCTGTGCTCATATTCATGAACAAGCTCTCCTTCCCTTGTACACAGCGTTACTTATTGCTCCCAGTGGGGAGTAATGGAAACCACATTTTATATACATTTCCAGCAGCATCATGAATATTGACATCGTCCCCACACACACCATTAGCATTCCTGTCTGACTGGTTAATGGAAAACAACACCACAGAACAAATGCTGAGTGCACGTATAGTTCTGTGTATTACAATACACAAATATTCTCCCTTGCCATAGAAGTCATCTTCTCTAGTTAATCTCCTAAAATCCAAATAAATCTATAATTAGTGTTGGCTTTTAAACTTTATAACAAGGTGGGTATTTAATTTTTAGGAATGAAGGATATGAAGGTAAAAATAAATGTTTCTTCCCCTACCACACACTCTTACATTTGGACATTTAGAGAGAAAGTAAAGAGAAATTTCCAAATTTGTGCTGGTCTGAATAGAATCTAGTCTCAGTTGTTGTCCCATAGTGAAGGGATAAATATAATGGAAAGAGTTTAAAGATAACTTTCTATTATCAGGGAATAAGGCTGCAAAACTATTGGTGAATATTTGGGACATTCTTGCTGCATTATTCAATAATGGATCCCTCTTAGATCCAGTAATCAGTTGAGAATAATTTATTTATCTACAACTATTCTTTCTCACCTTCTTGCTACACGAAACCTACAATCCCAGAAGAGACATAAGCAAAAAAGCAAATTCCTGAGTTTCAGTAGCATTTCAGCAACTGACAGTTATGGATCGTCAAGTTAATTTGGCCACCTCTTTCTTTTCACAGGTGAGGGGACTGAGGCCTGGAGGAACCCAGTGACTTTTTTGCAGTCGTTCATGTTTTGGCAACTTTCTTCTTTATCAAGCTTTAGTGCAAAATCATGGTAAGATTTACTGTACTGTCCACCATGCAGTAACCAAGCTTTGTAACTGAAGTTATGAAGTCAGATAACTTCACTCTTGAGGAATGGTATTATTCAGACAGAAATTTATGTTAATTAAAAAGTGGTTAATAACACAAACAGGCAGAAAAATACAAGTAGGTCTTCCTCCATGACCTGAAGTTTTGTAAAGGAAAATTTCTGTAATTGTCAGTTCTGTACATTTTTCAGTCACAGCTAACAGCATGAGCATGTCCTTAGGAATGTTCTCCTGCTTCAGTATTATTTAGAGCCACAAAGGAATGTAGGTGAAATAGGAAAGTGAAGAAGGCGTATTTGTCCTATGTGGCTCATTCTGATCATTCTGAATTTAATGTTTGATATGGGGCATAGAGACGTCTAGCTATGGCATATTTAAAATATTAAAAGGATTTAAGATCTGAAAAGATAGGATCAGAATCTTCTTGAGTTAATCTCTTCCGTGTCTTTCCCCCACCCTCACACACTTCCCAGCTGTTATAAGATGCAGGTAGTTACCAAGAAAGATGCTGGTGAAGGTTGGCTTACAAAATATTCTTTTGACTATCTCAAGCTATGGCAGGAATGAGTGGCTCATCACTCAATTCTCACAGAATTCTGAGCTCTCTGTACCTATGAAACCACAGTTGTATGTGTCTTACTTTACATAGCCCAATACCAACCATAAGGCTCAAAAAAGAGAATGGTAATAGAAAAGACAGTTATTGCATGAATTTTGACAACTAAGATTATTCTCTTTTTTAGCCATTACAAATGATTGGTTAAAGTCAATTGTCAATTATTATGAATCTATCTTAACTATAATGTACACAAATTATTTTTAATATAATTACTTATATTGATAGACATATTGAAGGAAAAATTTTTAAAATCTTCTAACTTACAGTATTTTTTATTTGAAGAAGTCATACTAACTTAAAACCCTTAGATACATTTAAACTATAAATTATAGAATTTAAATTAGCCATCTCACCCTTAGATACATTTAAACTATAAATTACAGAATTTAAATTAGCCATCTCACAATTCTTCTTGCTGTTTGAGGAAATAAAGGAATACAGTCAAGTGAAAATAATCTTAGGATTCTCAGGCATGGTCTTCAGTTCTAGCTAAACTGTTTATTAGCCTTGAAAAGTTGAGCAAATTGTCTACCTTTCAGAATTTCTCTATCTATAAAACAATAAGACCATAATAAATAATTTTGCATGTGCATTTCAACTTTCAGATTTCATGAAACACGTAACGGTGAATTGAAATCCATTATTGATAGAAATGCTTAGTCAGAAGCCCTGTTAGACACATGTGACGTGTACAATACATACACACACAAAATTACTTCGTTTGTCTTGTGATTCTACCCATTACTGATGTCTAGAAACTGCAGACATTACAGAGATAAACACAAAGATATCTGTCAAAATTGATGATTCACTGTAGCCTTTCTTCATATAATCGATTAAAATATATTCATAGTGTTATTATATTCTATTCTCAATAATCTACTTAATTGAAAAACTGGGAAAACATAAACATACTTTAAAGTTATATAGAAAAAGGTTAAAATAAAATATTTAAGAGAAAATAAAGTATATTAAGTATCTTAGAAAAAAACAAAAATTTTGCCAAAGAGCTTCTCTGCTCTTCCCCAAAACACCAGACCCAGACAATTTCAGAGGGAAATTCTGCTCATCTTCAAAGATCAGATCACTCAATGTTGTCTAAATTTTTCTAGATCCGTGAAAGAGACAGAGAATTTTCATTTCTTTTTGCCTGAGACCAGTATTGCGCTGATAATATCAAATAAAGCTACAAGCCAATTTTACTTATGAATATTGATATAAAAATGGAACTAAAAATTACATTAGCAAATGGAATTCAGTAACACATGAAAGAAGACTATACCACAATGAAGAGCAGTTGTATCTGGAATGCAAGGATGGTTCAGTTTTAGTAAACCCATTAATAAAACTAGCTGTTAATAGATCTAATAGGAGAAAAAACATAAATGCCTTTCATTATCTGTGAAAGGTATTTTAAAATTGTGTTTGATAAAATTTAACAAGTATATTGCATAAAAATTATTAGCCAAATTTTATAGAAACAAACTCTTGATATGTGTGTGTATATATACATAAATATGTGAGTATATATACATATATATATATAAAATCAGAAATCAGGATTTTGCTTGACAACAGAATATTAGTTTTGTAAATACTAGCTGATACATTTGATGTAAGAAAAAGAGAGGTATAAAATATTATGGTTATATGTGGATGGTATGCTTATATATTTGGAAACTCAAAGAAATTAACTAAAATTGTTAAAAATAATTTAAAATTTAATTATGTATTAGATTATAAAATTGATATTCAAAAATTAATATTTTCTCTAAAGACCCCAAATTAGAAGATATAATAAAAGAAAAAATCTTATTATAATGATATTAATATTTATAAAATACCAGAAATAAAATTAATACAAATACAGAAGACCTATATGAAATAAAAACTAAGTGTGTACCAAGATATCAAGGATTTGACATTTTTACAAGAGTAGACTTTTGTATACCAGAAGATAAGGATAAAGAAAGGCAATCATGTAAAGATATTGATTATCCCTAAATTAGACTATCAGTGAAATTAAATACACATTTTTAAATGACATATTAATTTGTTTAGAAAAAGATATCTTTATAGGTAGAAAAATAACATTCAAGAATGGTCAAGATATTTCTGAAAAAGATGAATAAGAAGGCATGTCATTATGCATTTTTAGCCATATTAATTAAATTTTTGATGCAGGTATATATACTCTATCTATCTACCTATATATCTATCTGAGTTACACCATATAAAATTGCTAATTTTCATCTCTTATTCCTTATAAAAATGGCAATTATATATGGCTCAACATAGCATGTAGGTGACATTCCAAATCAACAGATAAGAAGTGTCAGTTCACAGAAAAGACATTTAAATACATGGAAACCAACTCAGCCTCATTTATAATTAATGCAAGGTATGTTTAAAGATATATAGTATTTTTCAAATGGACAAGGAAAATTAAGTTTAAATGTACATGTGTTGACAACTATATGGGAAATAGGCCATGTTATATGCTACTGGTGATTGTTTACATTGGTACCAACCGTTAGGAAAGCAATTCAGTAATATCTGTCAAAACATCTGCAGATATTTTCCTCTAAAATTTCCTTTTGAGAAAATGATTTTACAGATTTTGAACATGTGTGCAAAAATTCTATATTTATGTAACTATAGAATTTTATATGTTAGTAAAATATATATACTAATACTATATAGTATTGTTGAATTGCATATAACAGAAAAAAGAGAAAACCATGCAAATGTCAACCAAAAGAGATAGAATAAGTAAATTTTGGAGTGTGCATATTATAGAATGAAATGTTGCCATTAAACAGAATGAAGTAGACATATATATACCTTTATGTAGATATTTCCAAGAAGTAGCTTGAAAAAGCAAGGAATAGAACAGCATGGATGTTATATATGTACATCCATATATACTCGGTTGAGTAAAAAATTTAAAAAGGACACATATATAAAACACATATAGAAATATTTGTAAATGTGCAAACTAACTCTGAATGGCTACATTGAAACCAGGAGTAGCAGTTGTTTCTGAGAGAGAGAGAGAGAGAGAATGAGAAAACTGGAGATTTAGAGTGAGAAGGAGACAAAATTGATGTCCCTTGCACTGTTTGAATTTTTATAATATTAATTAAAAACACTAATACTTAAAAAACAATACAAAGCACATATTTGCCCTATAAAATGTTGGGATAAATTTTGGTTTCATTTTGACTATTACAAAACTCAAATATATGTATAGAGAGCTGTTTGTATTTCCATTACATAATAAAACGAGTTGACAAATAATCCTAGAATAAAGATTAGCATTTCTCTGGGGAGTAGGGATGAAGTAATGGGACAAAACTTCCCTGATGAGTAATGGAAAAGTTATCTGAAATTTTTTTTGGTGAAAACCTGCTGGGCACAGCATGCCTATTTTCTTGCATCCCACAAACATTTCTGTGAATGGGGGAACACTGTCCCAGCCTCATTCCAAAACTCACATATAAAGTTTGCATTTCTTTTTGGAAAAAGCATCTGTGGAAGAAGTCTGAATGAAGAGAAAGCCTTTTTCATATTTCCTTCTCACTCTGCAATAGTAGCACCAGCAGGATTGGAAAATAATGTTCGAGTTTGAAGGCACATACGGTAACTACAGAGACCTCCTTTGATACTTCTGAAGTCATTTTAAATGGGGCCATCCATTTGTCTGAGTTGCACAACCCATCCAGAACCTAGTACAGTCATCTATTGTTGCCCGCTGATCACCTGTTCCTCCCATGATCTTTGTGTTTGATCTTAGAGACATTAAGCAGCATGGAGAGCAAAAGCATCCTTGGGTACCCTGCCACCTGCCCTCCTCAATTGACTTGATGGAGCGAACCTTTTTATTTGCCATTTACCCACTGCCAGGGAGGGTATGCTGGGGTGAGTGGTGTATGTCTGAAGAATTCAGCAGGGGGTTCAGCCTGTAAAAAGATAACCGAGTTAAAACACAGAAAATCGCAATGCTTTAAAGCAAGGAAGTGATGTCAACCACCAGGTGATCCCCTTAAAGAATGGAGTTCCACTAAGTGGTTTAAACAATTGCTTCATGGGATATCTTCGCTCTTTCCTTGAAGGGTCAACTTGGTCTGGGAGCTCATCTCAATGAACTCAGCGGGTAATGCCAATAGCTCTGTAGCTAATACAGACGTTTTCTGTTTCTTTTTTTTTCATTTGGACTGCAACATTGAAGTAACTGCCTTATGAAAGGCAGTCTATGCCTAGACATTATTATCTGCCCATGCAGCTGAGGTCAGCAGCAAAGGAATAGTAGGCCCTGGAGTCTTAGATGGCTGGGGTTGGGCATATTGCCCAACAGTGGAAAACTTGGCCATGCTCAGGGAAAATGGGGAGTGGCCTGTAAAGGATAGCAACATCAGTAGCATCTGGAGAGAATGGGACAATGCAAGCATCTCTAGCTCTCACGTGGAGCTTAGTGCAGTACTGGGAAAGTCAGATGCCAGCTCTTAAGAGTCGTGACTTGGGGGTCATAATCTAGCATTCCTTGACTCTGTATTATTCAATAGATTCAAGTGGGAACAGGCCCCCCAAAATCTGGCCATAAACTGGCCCCAAAACTGGCCATAAACAAAATCTCTGCAGCACTGTGACATGTTCATGATGGTCATGGTGCCCATGCTGGAAGGCTGTGGGTTTACCAGAATGCGGGCAAGGAACACCTGGCCCAGCCAGGGCAGAAAACCGCTTAAAGGCATTCTTAAGCCACAAACAATAGCATGAGCGATCTGTGCCTTAAGGACATGCTCCTGCTGCAGTTAACTAGCCCAACCTATCCCTTTATTTCGGCCCATCCCTTGGTTTCACATAAGGGATACTTTTAGTTAATCTAATATCTATAGAAACAATGCTAATGACTGCCTTGCTGTTAATAAATACGTGGGTAAATCTCTGTTCAGGGCTCTCAGCTCTGAAGGCTGTGAGACCCCCGATTTCCCACTTTACATCTCTATATTTCTGTGTGTGTGTCTTTAATTCCTATAGCACCGCTGGGTTGGGGTCTTGCTGACTGAGCTGGTCTTGGCAGAAACTAGAGAACCTATGTAGAAAATGGCACCCTGTCTTAGTTTCTGAATCAAATGGAATAAACACAAATTTACTTGAATAAAATATTTCCATTTTTAAAACAAAATTGAATTCGTCCCAATGAAATCTAATTGTTCTTTCTGTAATAATACTGATGTGTTTATTACATCTAAGAAGATAACATTTGTTGCATATTATATTATGAAACGTATCTAAAATCTAAACAGTTTTTTAATTAAAAGAAATGTGTATTTCTGCTACATCAATTGAACAAACTAACTGATAAGGTCAGACCATCCATTTTGCAGCATAATCCAAGTGACACAGAGATGGTGTCCAGGTTTTGTATCTGGACTCTGGATGGCTCTTAGAGAGACAGGAAGTGAACACTGCAAGTCTGGACAAGAGATCAATGATGTTGAAATGCTATGCAAATATTCTAAGGAAAGAGGTAATGAGGGGGAATTTTCTTTGACCCTTGGATAGATACGTTATAAATCTGTTAGATATAGATATTTGTCTATTCTTCCATGTGGCTGTCATCTTAGGTGATATGTGATACTTTATCAAAGTTTCATTACAATGCATCCAACCTTAGCGTCTCAATTTAGGGAAATAATATAACGTTTTTTGCATGTTAAATTCAAATAGGCTGCTCAGAAATTTCTTTATGGATTTTTTACTAAGAAATCCACCAGTGATTTTCAGATGCCACAACTTCTGTGCTAGCACATCTTGTATGAAGAAATGGCTGGCTTGATTTATCTAGCTGTTCATATAAATGTGTATATATATTATAAATAGGTATAAATATAAATATATAGACAGATGTAAGAATATACATATACAGACTTTAGAAGTAATCACTGAAAAGAGAAGCCCCTGGCTCAAAACACTGACTAATTTTCTGTCCCAGAGTCCTTTCAAAGATGGCCCATAATCTTCACTGACCTATTACAGCTCCTCCCGTTCTACTATGGCTGAAGAATAAACAAACAATTCCCTTTTATGATTCCGCTGAGCAGAACTGGGTATGATGGCATTTCTGATAAGACCTTTACCAAGAAAGAAAAGAGGAAACCAGCTCAGTGAAAATGTAAAAGCATCTTCTTTCCGGTGGACAGTCTTCTATCTTCTAGCGCTGATCTGCTGCTCTACATTACAAGGTTCTTTCCTGGACATTGCCTTTCCTGATTATTCATAGGTAGATGGCTCTCAACTCCTCCCACAAGGGAGAAGCATGTAAACATCATGTTTCTTCTTTCAGCTACCTGGTAGTCATCTTGAGCCCAGATATTGCCTCTGAGTTTCAGTTCACTTAATATCTTCACTTAGAGGCCTATTAACCTTAAAAATTTATATTCCTTTCTCCTCACACTCTGCAATCTTCCCATTAGTAAGCGAGATCAATGAAACCTAGAACCTCATTTCTTCCATTCCTTTACTACCCACCTTCTACTTCTCACCCCAGCAACAGGTCTGAGCATGCACACCCCGCATTCGTCATCAAGTCCTGGGGATTCTACTTCAAAAACGGAATTTGAAAAGTTGTCCCTTATCAGGTTCTCTGATCCACTATCCCTCACTTGAATTACTGAGTCAGTTTCCTAACTGGTATTCACCCTCTCACTCTTGTGCTTTTATGGCCATACTCCAGCTGAGAAGTAAGAATAATCTTCCTAAATTAAAAAGTGGGTCATGATATTTATATTTCCTCTCTAACCTTTTACTTTAAAATAGTTTTAGGCTTACTGAAGAGTTGCAAAAATGGCACAGAGAGTTTCTTTAAATCAATCACTCAGTTTTCTCTAATGTTAACACCTTAGATAATTATGGTACAATTACCAAAACTAAGAAATTAGTGCTGATGATATACTATTAACTAAACCAAAGACATTTTTTGAAGTTATTCAATTTTTCTACTAAAGTCATTTTTCTGTTTCAGAATCCCACCCTTACAGCACTTTTCTGCTTAAAAGCTTGCAAGGATTTCCTACTGTTCTTAGAATAAAACCCAAATTTCTAATCATGTTCTATAAAACACCGCATGTTCTCTGCTCAGCCTATCTTTACAACTTCATTCTTCTAAGTTCTGCCCTTTGCTGTGCTCAACACCACTGGTCATCTTTCAGTTTCTTGAACACCCTGAGCCCTTTCACACCTCAAGGTCTTTGCATATCCATCTCCTCTGCATGGAATGGTCTTTTCTGCATCTTTGAGCAGCCAGCTCCTTCTCTTACTTTTAGTTGGCTTAAATATCACTTTTACCAACAGCTCTTAATATGTAGGTCCCCTATGCTATTCTCTGCTTCATCTATTTGCTTATTTCTCACAGGTCAATTATTTTACTATGCTTGGCAATTATTTTACTCATTTGTCAGCTTCCTTGATTGTTATTTAGCCCTCTGGAATATAAGCTCCAGGAGGGAAGATATTATATTTGTATTAGTTTTCTGTGGCTGCCATAAAAAGTTGCCCAAAACATTGCAACTTTTGGCAATACAAATGTATCTCACAATTCTGTACATTAAAAGTTCAGTAGGTTCAGCTGGTTTTTCTATCTGAGTCTTAAAAGCTGAACTCAAGGTATTAGCAGGTATGCTCCTTTCTGGAGGCTCTGGGAGAGAACTTGCTTCTGGGCTCATTCGGCGTGTTGGTATTATAGAATGCAGTGCCCTGTGGTGAAGGACTACATTCCTGTTTACTTGCTGGCTGCTGTCCAGGATGTTCTGAACTTCAAATAGGCAACCTGTATTCTCTGGTCTGTGGCCCCTCGTGTCTTCAAAGCCAGCAACAATATGTTGAATTCTTCTCCTGCTTCAAATCTCTCTTGCTTCTTCTTTCACTGAATTTCTCTGACTTTAACCATATAAGAGTTTCTGCTTTGATGGGCTCATGTGATTAGATTGGTCCCACCTGGATGATTCAGGATACTGTTTGTCATGAACTGAATTATGCCTCCCCACTCAAAATTTGTATGCTGATGCCCTAACTTCCAAATGTGAATGTATTCAGAGGTGGGGCCTTTAAGGAAGTAATTAAGGTTAAGTGAGGCCAAAAGAGTGGGACCCTGATCTGATAGGACTGGTGTCTTCATAAGAGGGGCAAGAGATATCACAGATCTCTCTCTATCTTTGCACGTGTGCACAGTGAGAAAGTAGTTGTCTACAAGCCAGGAAAGGAAGCCTCACCATATCCCAACCCTGATGGCACTCTGATCTTGGGCCTCTAGCCTCCAATTGTGAAAAATAAATTTCTGTTGTTTAAACCACACAGTCTGTGGTATCTTGTTATGGCAGCCTGAGCTGACTAATACGCTCTTCTAGTTTCAAGGTCCTTAAAAGTTAGTCACATCTGTGGAGTCCCATTGGCCATGTAATGTTAACATATTCACAAGGGATTAGGGGATAGACATCTTTAGGGGGCCACTATTCAGTCCACCACAGTATCTGCCTTCTTGACGACTGTATCATCCAAGCTTAACTCATGTAGGCATGAAACAATTGAGTAATAAATAATTTGATGTAACTTACTTGAACATTATCACAAGAAAGGCAACTGGTTTAATCACAGACACCACAAAACAGCTCTCAGTTTCCCTCTTTTGCTGATGTCTGACAGTTGTATCCTTCCCTAGTGTGCTCCTGAGCTCCGACTAATGGACTCTTCAATTCTGTTTGTTAGAAAAATTAGACCTATTAGAAAAGTTTCTGTCTCTTGTGTTTGCAACTGTTAAAGCAGGAATTTCATCAAGAGTATCTCTATAGGTTTAGTCATCTCTTATTTCAAGTGTCTACTAGAAACAGTAACATGCATTGCTGAAAAGCTAGGGATCTGCTTTTCTGTAACATAAATTCTCTCTGCTACCTCCTGTTTCATGGTGCTACTGAGTTTGCAGATTTAACTGGCTGAGCATTACACAGAGAAAACTGACTTCTTGGTGGACTTTTTTTTTGGTAAGAAAAGCTCTCTATTCATTCTGTAGACTTAGATAACTCCATTTGTCCTGGTTTTAACATTTATTCCCTCCGTCCCATCTTCGTTGCAGCAACGGTATGTCTAATATGGAGATTAAACACAAGAAATGCACGGACTGTTGCCTGTGCCAATTCTTTGGCATGAAAGTGTACACAGGAAGCCTCTCTTTTCTTGAACTGTGACTTTCAATTTGCCTTGTTACTCAATTTTGTGTCCACATCCCTTCAGGACAGCATGCTGAATTGGCAAGAGCAAATGTTTTGTAATCAGCAAACTTAAATTCCAATTATGACTCTAAAAATTAATAACCAAACATTCCTTAAAATCCTTGAGTCTTCATTCCCTCATGATAATGGACCATCCCTCATGTTGCTCTCATAATGTTTAATTCATATCATTGCTCCTCAGCAAACTCAGAAACAATCCTGAGAGCAGCGGTTTCCTACACATTTTTAAATTCCCAGAATACACACACACACACACACACACACACACACGCGCGCGCGCGCACACACTCACAACCTTACATAAATTTAGGGTCAGTAGAAGTTATCATTTTATTTTGTCATGGGGGAAGAAGTTTGGTCAATAATAGTAACCAGAAAGATTAGGTAGACAAAATGAATACAACAGGGAGTTTGCATAAATTGCTGGGTATGGAGATTCAGAGGAAACCTAGGGAAGATCCATGTAAGATTTTTAATCAGTTTACCTCTCGCTATAAGAAAGAAGCTCCAAAACTTTTAACTGGTATTCTGATCCATGCTTGGCATCCTTGGCATTCTGATCCATCCTTGGTGGCTTAGATAGATTTTAGAGAAAGAAATGATGTAGGCTGTGGAGAGGGGCATGAAGAGAGAGAGAGAGAGATTTACAACATTTTTGCAGTTCTTTTCTAAACCTGCCCCTTACAGTTTTCCTCTGGAAGCATTTTGCTTTTAGTTTTCTAGCCCATCTGATCTCATGTTGCTAACTTTTGTGAGGCAGCATGAATCCCTGAGGTACTTCTGGACCTTCACTAAAAGAAGACTAACTGTTGAGATGCCATTGTTATCAGCCCATGTCACAAGGGTGTAGCGAGCAAACCTGGATGCAGATGCCCAAAGAAGCCTTTTAGACAATGGCGTAGGCAGACTGGGGCCTTGGGAGCCCAGAAGGGTCTCAGTGGCCACCAGTGGAAAAAGCTGTATGACCTGCAGTGAAACTAGCAAGTTAAAGATGTTTGTTCTTCCTACACTACAGGTTTCTGATAGTGTAGGAAGACATTATGCAGTTTTGAAAAATAAAGCCAGCTGAGAGTGAGGCTGATGCTGAGTAATGGGAGGTGAGTGAATCTGTGTTTTCATAGAAAAGGAGCAGAAACTCTGGCAGCTATAATGCACTAGCATGCACTTAGAAAAATAAGCCCATTTCTGAGTTGAAGATCAACACCACAGGAATTGAAGCTCACTTCTGACAGATAAGTATGTTTAGAAGAATAGTAGATTGTTGAAAATTTTGGCTGGGGAGAAAATAGAGAACATCTTTTGAATACAACAAAAAATAGAGAAGATATGTAGATTCAGCTCTTTTTCCTAGACTAAAGCAGCCTTGAAAACTGAAATTATACCTATTTGAGGTCTTACCCAGAATAGAATTTGGATGCTATTGCTGTATTTCTGTTTGTTTGTTTTAATCTGAAACATTAACAAATGTAATTACTTTTAGAGAATTTTTAAGTAAGATATTGATTTTGGTGCTAGGATCAGGCCACAGCTATCCCTCCCCCTTGTTGAATGTCGCTTTTATCAAGACATTAGCACTAGTGAATCATCCGCATTTGTGTCTTCTCACTGGGAAGGAAGGAAGTTCTTCACAAAATGTAACCATTAGGTCCCTGAGCGGGTTGATGGGTAATTTGTCTTGATTCTAAAAAGAAGTTCTAGATAAAAAGGTTTAAGAAAAATAAACATTTAGAAGTCATTACCCTTCAGAATTACTTTAGCCATCCCTCTTACCTGCCATATACGTGATCTCAGGTGCATCATTTGATGTATGCACATTTGAATTTGGGGCAACCAGGGCCTTGGATTTGAGTCTGTCCTAGGAGAAAGATAGATATAACAAAAAACGCCCAAATTTCAAGTTCCATTATTCCTTTACATGTTCATTTCTTCTTTATACCTTTGATGATCTTGGACAGGCATTTGAAACACCCAAAACTGGGACCAATCATGTATGGTGGCTGCTCATTGACTTCAGAATTAGTGGTATTCTCCCCTTACATTTTCTCTCAGGACTATCTGAGATTTTGGCAGGTACCTAGTTGAATTTACCTTTATTTATTGATCTAAGTCATAGAATGTATCTTTTTTTAAAAATTTAAAAACATTTAATTAACACAAAAGATTTTATATATTTAAGGTGTACAACATGATGATGGATATATGTATATTACTGATTACATCAATCACCACCCTGTGAAACAGGTTTACTCTGCACTGGTTACCACTTCAGCCCACTGCATCTGGACTGCAATTTCCACTGCTTGCATGAGTTGGGTGAGAGAGAACGCTCACACAATAAGTTAAGCTAAGCAAATTTATTACTCACAGGTAGACAGCAAGGGACAGTAGAAAGATTCAAGATTAAGGGTGAGTCAATACCACAAGGCTCAGAAGAGTAGCCCAGAGTTGATGGAATCTTGTTTATCCATGCCCCACTTGAACTACAGCTGAGAAATCTGGGAAAGAGGCCTGCCCTACGTTTTGTACCTGTGGGCAACTCATCCTACTGGGCGAAAGCACTGAAGGATATTCTGTTTCTAGGGGGAACTGACACAAAGCCTAGGCTGTTCCAGCCAGTTCTTCCCTATCTCAGGATGTGTTATTTCCAGCACATTCTACAGTTATTCTTGAGAACTACAAGTGAGAAAGAGGAGAGAACTGGGTCAGTCCAAGACCACTGAGAGAACTGTCCTGCACACTTGTACTGTATGTTAGGTCCCCAGACCTTGTTCATCTTATAACTGAAAGTTTGTACTCTTTGGTCAACATCTTGGCATTTCTTCTATCCCCATCCCCAGAAACTGCCATTATCCCCTCTGTTTCTATGAGTTCTGCCTTTTTAGATTCTACATATAAATGTGATTACCTAGTATGTGTCTTTCTGTGTCTGTCTTGTTTCACTTAGCATATCCTTCAGGTTCATCTATGTTGTCACAAATAGCAAAATTTCTTTTTTCTTAAAGCTGAATAGTGCCCCTTTGTACATATGTACCAATATCCCATTGTATACATGTATCACAGTCTTTATTCATCCATCCCTTGATGAATACTTAGGTTGTTTCCATATCTTGCTATTGTGAATAATGTCACAATGAAGATGTGGGTGCTGATATTTCTTTAAGATATTGATTTCATTTCCTTTGGATGTATTTCTGGAAGTAGGATTGTGTATTGTATGATAGTTTTATTTTTCATTTATATTGAAATTTTCATATCATTTTTCATAATTTCTGTACCAATCTACATTTCCACCAATAGTGTGTAATGAGAAAAACTTTATTTCTTCCTCGTTTATGAAACATATTTGCTGGATACAGAATTCTTGACTGACAGTTATTCTGTTCAAGGGGAATAAATATAGGACTCTAATCCATTCTGGCTGTAAGGTTTCTGCTGAGAAGAAACCCCAATAGTTAGAAAATTCTGGTGCTCCTGAAGGGTCTTGGAAAAGGGGAATTCTTCTTCCAATTGTCACCTAAGTTACACACCTAGAATTCTTCTTCCAAGTTGTGTTACCGCTGAACACACAGCTGGGGCTTCTTTCAATGGGAGCTTGACATAGGTGCACCTGGAAGAGTTTAGGGTGACCACATTCGCACAGAAAGAATATTCTCCATGTGTAGGCTTGCATGAAGAGTATATTCACAATCCCTCCCTACGTGGAACATCAGCATTTCTGGAAATAAAAATAAGTACATATTTGACTTCAACAGATAGAACACCGGGTCAGATTTGTGACTGAGAGGTGAGCCGCTTTTCTGTTGGCCTGGGGTTGAGGTGGCTGCCTCCTTTACCCTAGAAAAGATTTCAGTGCATTTTACTGAGGACACTCCCACCCACCTCTGTCAAGGACGCGATCTCTTCACACCAATGTGCATTGCATTTACCAACCTAATTTAACAATAGTTGGTTTTTACCCATTGACATCTCCCCTACTGGCCTGAAGCCTAAACTGCTCAATCCAATAAGTAGAACACTGGGGAACAATCAATACATAAAAAACGTGCACACTACTGGGAAAGGAGATAATCTTAAAGAGACTTCTGCCAATCCACCCTACAGGAGACAGTGAACCTATCCACACTGAGCACATTGTTACTCTAACCAGCATCTGAGAAAGTCACCATAAAAATACTCTATTCAAACAAGGAACTTATATAGAAAATTTACCCCTGAAAACATCCAAAGTTGAATTATGCTACAATAAACTATGAATACTAAAGGTAGATGTTTAAGGGGGAAAAAGAAATAAATTTTTAAAAATATCAAAATTGAATAAAAAATAAATTCAAAAATTATTATAAGAATTAGTCTACCTAAATGAGAAAAATACCAAAAAAATTCTGGCAATATGGCAAAAGTGGACTATATAACACTTCCAAAATATCACACTAGCTGTCTCCAGCAGTGGATCCAAACCAAGATGAAATCTTTGAAATACCAGAAAAAAACATTCAAAAGATTGATCATTAAGCTACTCAGGGAGATAAAAGACAAAGGTGAAAAATGATATACATAGATTTTGAAAAATCAGTATACAAATGAAAATATTATAAAGAAATAGGTATTTTGAAGAAAAAGTAACCGTAATTTATGAAAATGAACAACACATTTAGGAGATTACAAAGTGCAATAGAAAGTTTTAACAATAGATGAGACCAAGTAGAAGAAAAAATTTTAGAGCTCAAAGACAAGGCTTGCAAATCATCTCTATTAGACAAAAATACAGAAAAAAGAATTAAATGTGCAAAGTTCCCCAAAACATGGGATTATATAAAATGGCCAAATCTAAGAATAATTGGTGTACCTGAGGGAGGAAAATAAAGCAAAAAGTTTGAAAAATTTATTTGGGAGAAAAATGGAGGAAAATCTCCCTGGCCTTGCTAGATATTTAGAGATCCGAATGCAAGAAGCACAAAGAACTCCTTGGAGAAACATTGCAAAAAGGACATCGCTAAGGCAGATGGATAGTGATCAGGCTACCTAAAGACAATGTGAAGAAAAACAGTTGTAAGAGCACTGAGAAAAGAGCATCAGGTAACTTATAAAGGAAAGCCTATCAGACTAATAGCAGACTTCTCAGCAGAAACCTTACAGCCAGAATGGATTAGAGTCCTATATTTATTCCCCTTGAACAGAATAACTGTCAGTGAATAATTTCATATCCAGCAAATATAAGTTTCATAAATGAGGAAGAAATAAAGTTTTTCTCAGACAAGGAGAAGCTTTGGGACTTGTCACTACCAGCCCTGCCCTATAAACATTGCTAAAAGGAATTCTAAAGCTTGGAAAAAAAGGTTGATATATAACAGAATAGAATCTCTTGACAGCATAAAACTCACAGGACCTACAATACAATAAAATAACAAAGAAAACAAAATATCATGCTAACAATCAACCTGATGGCTAGAACAGTACCTCACATCTTAATATTGGCTGTAAATGCTCTACTTAAAAGATACAGATTGGTAGAATGACTAAAATATCACATACCAAATATTTGCTATCTTCAAGAAACTCACCCAGCATGTGCATGTATGGATTCTTCTTTTTTTTTCTTTTTTCCTGACTTTTATTTTATTTTATTTTTATATTTATTTATTTATTTTTAACTTTAAGTTCTGGGATACATGTGCTGAACGTGCAGGTTTGTTACATAGGCACACATGTGCCATGGTGGTTTACTGCACATATCAACCCGTCATCTAGGTTTTAAGTACCATATGAATTAGGTGTTTGTCCTAATGTTCTCCCTCCCCTTTCCTCCCAACCCCTGACAGGCCCTATTGTGTGATGTTTCCCTCTCTGTGTCCATGTGTTCTCATTGTTCAAGTCCCACTTATGAGTGAGAACATATGGTGTTTGGTTTTCTATTCCTGTGTTAGTTTGCCGAGAATGATGGTTTATGTCCCAGCAAAGGACATGAACTCATTCTTTTTTATGGCTGCATAGTATCCCATGGTGTATATCTGCCACATTTTCTCTTTCCAGTCTATCACTGATGGACATTTGAGTTGGTTCCAAGTCTTTGCTATTGTAAATAGGGCCACAGTAAACATATGTACATGTATCTTCATAGTAGAATGATTTATATTCCTTTGGGTATATACCCAGTAACGGGATTGCTGGGTCAAATGGTATTTCTGGTTCTAGATCCTTGAGGAATTGCCACACTGTCTTCTACAATGGTTGAACTAATTTACACTCTTACCAGCAGTGTAAAAGTGTTCCTATTTCTCCACATCGTCTCCAGCATCTGTTGTTTCTAGACTTTTTAATGATTGCCATTCTAACTGGCATGAGATGGTATCTCATTGTGGTTTTGATTTGCATTTCCCTAATGACCAGTGATGATGAGCTGTTTCTCATGTTTGTTGGCTGCATGTCTTCTTTTGAGAAATGTCTGTTCATATGCTTTGCCCACTTTTTGATGGGGTTGTTTGTTCTTCTCTGGTAAATATATTTAAGTTCCTTGTAGATTCTGGATATTAGACCTTTGTCAGATGAATAGTTTGCAAAAATTTTCTCCCGTTCTGTAGGTTGCCTGTTCACTTTCATGATACTTTCTTTTGCTGAGCAGAAGCTCTTTAGTTTAATTAGAGCCCATTTGTCAATTTTGAGTTTTGTTGCAATTGCTTCTGGTGTTTTAGTCGTGAAGTCTTTGCCCCTGCCTATGTCCTGAATGATATTGCCTGGTTTTCTTCCAGGTTTTTCATGGTTTTAGGTTTTACATTTAAGTATTTAATTCATCTTGACTTAATTTTTGTATAAGATGTAAGGAAGGGGTCCGGTTTCAGTTTTCTGCATATGGCCAGCCAGTTTTCCAAGCACCATTTATTAAATAGGGAATCCTTTCCCCATTGCTTGTTTTTGTCAGGATTGTCGAAGATCAGATGGTTGTAGATGTGTGGTGTTATTTCTGAGGCCCCTGTCCTGTTCCATTGTTCAACATATCTGTTCCATTGGTCTGTATATCTGTTTTGGTACCAGTACCAAGCTGTTTGGTTACTGTAGCCTTGTAGTATAGTTTGAAGTCAGGTAGCATGATGCCTCCAGGTTTGTTCTTTTTGTTTAGGCTTGTCTTGGCTATATGGGCTCTTTTTTGTTCCATATGAAATTTAAAGTAGTTTTTTCTAGTTCTGTGAAGAAAGTCAATGGTAGCTTGATGGGAATAGCATTGAATCTATAAATTACTTTGGGCAGTATGGCCACTTTCACGATACTGATTCTATTCATGAGCATTAATATTTTTCCCATTTGTTTGTGTCCTCTTTTATTTCCTTGAGCAGTGGTTTGTAGTTCTCCTTGAAGAAGTCCTTCACATCCCTTGTAAGTTGTATTTTCCTAGGTATTTTATTTTCTTTGTAGCAATTGTGAATGGGAGTTCACTCATGATTTGGTTCTCTGCCTGTCTATTATTGGTGTATAGGAATGCTTGTGATTTTTGCACATTGATTTTTGTATCCTGGGACTTAGCTGAAGTTGTTTATCAGCTAGGGACTTTTTGGGCCGAGACAATGAGGTTTTCTAAATATACAATCATGTCATCTGCAAACAGAGACAATTTGACTTCCTCTCTTCCAATTGAATATGCTTTATTTCTTTCTCTTGTCTGATTGCTCTGGCCAGAACTTTCAATACTAAGTTGAATAGAAGTGGTGAGAAAGGGTGTCCTTGTCTTGTGCTGGTTTTCAAAGGGAATGCTTCCAGCTTTTGCTCATTCAGTATGATATTGACTATGGGTTTGTCATAAATACCTCTTATTATTTTGAGATATATTCCATCAATACCTAGTTTATTGAGAGTTTTTAGCATGAAGGAGTGTTGAATTTTATCGAAGGCCTTTTCTATACATATTGTGTTAATCATGTGGTTTTTGTCATTGGTTCTGTTTATGTGATGGATTATATTTATTGATTTGCATGTGTTGAACCAGTCTTGCATCCCAGGGATGAAGCTGACTTGATTGTGGTGGATAAGCTTTTTGATGTGCTGCTGGATTTGGTTTGCCAGTATTTTATTGAGGATTTATTATTATTATTTTTGTGTGTGTGGTTGTGTCTCTGCCAGGTTTTGGAATGAGGATAATGTTGGCCTCATAAAATGAGTTAGGGAGGAATCCTCCTTCTTCTATTGTTTAGAATAGTTTCAGAAGGAATGGCACTAGCTCTTCTTTGTACCTCTGGTAGAATTCAGCTGTGAATCTGTCTGGTCCTGGGGTTTTTTTTTTTGGTTGGTAGGATATTAATTACTGCCTCAATATCAGAACTTGTTATTGGTTTATTCAGGGATTCGACTTCTTCCTGGTTTAGTCTTGCTAGGGTGTATGTGTCCAGTAATTTATCTATTTCTTCTAGATTTTCTAGTTTATTTGCATAGCGGTGTTTATAGTATTCTGTGATGGTAGTTTATATTTCTGTGGGATCAGTGGTGATATCGCCTTCATCATTTTGTATTGTGTCCATTTGATTCTTGTCTCTTTTCTTCTTTATTAGTCTGGCTAGCAGTCTGTCTATCTGTTAATCTTTTCCAAAAACAGCTCCTGGATTCATTGATTTTTTTGAAGGGTTTTATGTGTCTCTATCTCCTTCAGTTTTGCTCTGATCTTAGTTATTTCTTGTCTTCTGCTAGCTTCTGAATTTGTTTGCTCTTGCTTCTCTAGTTCTTTTAATTGTGATGTTAAGATATTGATTTTAGATCTTTCCCACTTTCTGATATGGGCATTTGGTGCTGTAAATTTTCCTCTAAATATGCTTTAGCTGTGTCCCAGAGATTCTAGCACATTGTCACTTTGTTCTCATTGGTTTCAAGTAATTTACTTATTTCTGCCTTAATTTTGTTATTTACTCAGTAGTCATTTAGGACCAGGTCGTTCAATTTCCATGTAGTTGTGTGTTTTTGAGTTTCTTAATTCTAAGTTCTAATTTGATTGCACTGTTGTCTGAGGGGTTGTTTGATACAATTTCCATTTTTTTGCATTTGCTGAGGAGTGTTTTACTTACAATTATGTGTTCAATTTTAGAGTAAGTACTATGTGGTGCTGAGAAAAATGTATATTCTGTTGATTTGGGGTGGAGAGTTCTATAGATGTCTATTAGGTCCACTTGGTCCAGAGCTGAGTTCAAGTCCTGAATATCCTTGTTAATTTTCTGTCTCATGATCTGCCTAACATTGACAGTGTTAAAGTCTCCCACTATTATTGTGTGGGAGTCTAAGTCTCTTTGTAGGTCTCTAAGGACTTGTTTTATGAATCTGGGTGCTCCTGTATTAGGTGCATATATATTTAGGATAGTTAGGTCTTCTTGTTGCTTTGATCCCTTTACCATTATGTAATGCCCTTCTTTGTCTTTTTTGATCTTTGTTGGTTTAAAGTCTGTTTTATCAGAGACTAGGATTGCAACCCCTGCTTTTTTTTTTTTTGGTTTCCATTTGCTTAGTAAATATTGCTCTATCCCTTTATTTTGAGCCTATGTGTGTTTTTGCATGTGAGATGGGTCTTGTGCTGAATACAGCACATCGATGGGTCTTGAGTCTTTATCCAATTTGCCAGTCTGCTTCTTTTAATTGTGGCATTTAGCCCATTTACATTTAAGGTTAATATTGTTATGTGTAAATTTGATCCTGTCATCATGATGTTAGCTAGTTATTTTGCACATTAGTTGATGCAGCTTCTTCATAGTTGTTGCAGTGTCGTTGGTCTTTATATTTTGGTATCTTTGCAGTGGGTGGTGCTGGTTTTTCCTTTCCATGTTTAGTGCTTCCTTGAAGAGCTCCTGTGAGACAGGCCTGATGGTGACAAAATCCCTCAGCTTTTGCTTGTCCGTAAAGGACTTTAATTCTCCTTTACTTATGAAACTTAGTTTGGCTAGATATGAAATTCTGGGTTGAAAATTCTTTTTTTTAAGAATGTTGAATGTTGGCCCCCACTCTCTTCTGGCTTGCAGGGTTCCTGCAGAGAGATCTGCTGTTAGTCTGATGGATTTCCCTTTGTAGGTAACGTAACTTTCCTCTCTGGCTGCCCTTAACATGTTCTCCTTCATGTAAACCTTGGAGAATCTGATGATTATGTATCTTGGGGTTGCTCTTCTCGAGGAGTATCTTAGTTGTGTTCTCTGTATTTCCTGAGTTTGAATGTTGGCCTATCTTGCTAAATTGGGGAATTTCTCCTTGATAATATCCTGAAGTGTGTTTTCCAACTTGATTTCTTTCTCCCCTTCACTTTCATGGACCCCAATCAATGATAGGTTTGGTCTTTTCACATAGTCTCATATTTCTTGGAGGCTTTGTTCATTACTTTTCATTCTTTTTTCTCTAATCTTGTCTTTACACATTATTTCAGTAAGTTCATCTTCAATTTCTGATATCCTTTCTTCCACTTGATCAATTAGGCTATCGATACTTGTGTATGCTTCACGAAATTCTCGTGCTGTGTTTTACAGCTCCATCAGGTCATTTATGTTCTTCTCTAAATTTATTTTTCTAGTTAACAGTTCCTATAGCCTTTTGTCAAGGTTCTTAGCTTCCTTTCATTGGGTTAGAATATGCTAATTTAGCTCAGAGGAGTTTGTTATTACCCACCTTCTGAAGCCAGTTCTGTCAACTCATCAAACTAATTTTCCATCCGGCTTTGTGTCCCTGCTGGAGAGGAGTTGTGATCATTTGGAGAAGTGACTTTCTGGTTTTTGGAATTTTCAGCATTTTTGTGCTGGCTTTTCCTGATCTTCCTGGATTTATCTACCTTTGATCTTTGAGGTTGATGACCTTTGGATGGGGTTTCTCTGTGGGGGTCCTTTTTTATTGATGCTGATGTTAATTGCTTTCTGTTTCTTAGTTTTTCTTCTCACAGTCAGTCCCCTCTTCTGCAGGTCTGCTGAAGTTTGCTGGAGGCCCACTCCACACCGTATTTGCCTGGGTATCATCAGTGGAGGCTGCAGAAATGCAGAGATGCTACCTGCTCCCTTCTCTGGAAGCTTCATCCCATAGGGGCACTTGCCTGATGCCAGCAGGAGCTCTCCTGTATGAGGTGTCTGTCAACTCCTGTTGGGAAGTCTCCCAGTCAGGAGGTTTGCAGGGGCAGGGGGTCAGGGACCTACTTGAGGAGGCAGTCTGTCCCTTAGCAGAGTTCAAGTGCTGTCAGGATCTGCTGCTATCTTCAGAGCAGGAAGGCAGGAAAGTTTAAGTTCACTGAAGCTGCACCCACAGTTGCCCCTTCCACCACATGCTCTGTCCCAGGGAGATGGGAATTTTATCTATGAGCCCCTGACTGGGGCTACTGCCTTTCCTTCAGAGATGCCCTGCCCATTGAAGAGGAATCTAAAGAGGCAGTCTGACCACAGCCGCCTTGCCACTTTGTGTTGAGTTCCACCCAGTCTGAACTTCCAGGCCTCCTTAGCACTGTCAGGGGAAAATCGCATACTCAAGCCTCAGTAATAGTGGATGCCCGTCCCCCCACCACGCTCGATTGTCCCAGGTCAACTTCAGACTGCTGTGCTGGCAGTGAGAATTTCAAGCCAGTGGTCCTTAGCTTGTTGGGCTCTGTGGGAGTGAGACCTGCTGAGTGAGACCACTTGGCTCCCTGGGTGCAGCCTCCCTTTCCAGGGGAGTGAATGGTTCTGTCTTGCTGGAGTTCCAGGTACCACTGGAGTACGGAAACAAACAAACTCCTGCAGCTATCTTGGTGTCTGCCCGAACAGTCGCTCAATTTTGGACTTGAAACCCAGGGCCCTGGTGGTGGAGACACACTAGGGAATCTCCTGGTCTGCGGATTGCAAAAACAGTGGGAAAATCATAGTATCTGGACCGGATAGCACAGTCCTTCACAGCTTCCTTTAGCTGGGAAAGGGAGGCCCCCTGCACCTTGCACTTCTTGAATGAGGCAATGTCCCACCCTGCTTCTGCTCACCCTCCGTGGGCTGCACCCACTGCCTAACCAGTCCCAATGAGATGAATGGGGTACCTCAGCTGGAAATGCTGACGTCACTTGCCTGCTGCATTGGTCTTGCTGGGAGCTGTAGACTAGAGCTGTTCCTATTTGGACATCTTGCCAGATCCTCACATGTATGGGTTCTTATAGACTCAAAGTAAAGGAATGGAAAAAATATTTCATGCAAATGGTAGCCAAAGTGAGCAGGAGTAGCTCTTATATCAGACAAAACAAACTTTAAAGCAATAACAGTTAAAAAACAGTATGACCGGGCGTGGTGGCTGACGCCTGTAATCCCAGCACTTTGGGAGGCCAAGGCGGGCAGATCACTAGGATAAGAGATCGAGACCATTCTGGCCAACATGGTGAAAACCCATCTCGACTAAAAATACAAAAATTAGCTGGGCATGGTGGTGCGTGCCTGTAGTCCCAGCTACTCAGGAGGCTGAGGCAGAGAATCGCTTGAACCCAAGAGGTGGAGATTGCAGTGAGCCGAGATCAAGTCACTGCACTCCAGCCTGGTGACAGAGAAAGACTCCGTCAAAAAAAAAAAAAAAACAAAACAAACAACAACAAAAAAAGAAGGTTCGTTTTACAATAATAAAAAGATCAGACTAACAAAAAATGCTACAATCCTAAATATATATGCACCCAACTCGAGAGCTCCAGATTCATAAAACAATTACTACTAAGACTAAGCAAAGAGATAGACATCAAAACAATACTAATGAGGAACTTCAACACTCCACTGAAAAAGAAACACTGAACTTACACTACACTCTAGAGCAAATGGGCCTAACAGATACTTACAGAACATTCTACCCAAGAACTGCAGAATGTACATTTATTTCATCAGCACATGGAACATTCGCCAATTAGACCATATAAGATGTTACAAAACTAGTTTCAATAAATTTAAAAAAATCAAAATCATATCAAGTATCTTCTCAGATCACAGTGAAATAAAACTAGAAATCAACTCCAAAAGTAATCCTCAAAATTATACAAATCCATGAAAATTAAATAATCTCCTGAAGAATTTTTGGATTAACAATGTATTCAAGATGGAAATTTAAAATTCTTGAAAATGAATGATAATTCTTACAAAAGTTATCAGAACTTCTGAGAGACAGCAAAAGTAGTGCTAAGAGAAAAATGTGTAGTACTAAATGCATACATTAAATAGACTCAAATAGCACAACTTAGCAACCTAACATCACACCTCAAGGAACCAGAGAAACAATGACAAACTAAACCCAAAGTTAGCAGAAGAAAAAACGTAACTAAGATCATAGAACAAAATGTAAATTGAAAGAAAAATGCAAAATAGGATTAAGAGTAAGATGGCCAATAGGAGGCAGTACTAGCTTGCAGCTCCTACTTGGATGGACAGAGCAGTATGTGGACATGAACTTTTGCTCCAAGAACTACTGCAGAAACATATCAGTGATATAGGAGTTAAGAAGAAATCACTTAGGCAGAGAGTAAGGTTATGGGAGTCCTCGGTAAGGCTTTTCTTTTTAATGAAAAGCAGCCCCAAATCATTTTCTAACAAAGAGCAGCCTGTAAAGTTGAGCTGCAGACATAGACAAGCAAGCTGGGAGCTTGTATGGGTGCATGCTGGCAGGAACTAGGGACAAGATATGTTCGAGATGGCAGCTCCATCTTCCCTTCTCTGCCAGCCACGTGTACAGTAAGGAGCAGACAAGATGCCTCTCGCCAATGAAAGTTCATTTGCATAATATGTAAATGTCACACCTGATTGAACCAATCTGTGAGCCCTACATAAATCAGACACCATCTCCTCAAGCCCGACTATAAAATCTGGTGCATCCATGGCCAGCCTGTCTTTTCCACTTGGAAGACCCTCTCTCTATATAGAGAGAACTGTCGTCGTTTCTCTTTTCTTCTGCCTATTAAACCTCTGCCGGTAAACTCCTAAATTTTCCTGGCACAAGACGATGAACCCCAGGGAATACACCCCAGACAACGTAGTCACTTCATATTAGGGCCTTTTTCGGGGATACCTAGGTACAACATTCATCGAAATGGTGAGTAGAAGAGCAGACTCCAACTCTATCCTTTCATTTCGAGGCTCATGGCCTCCATTTTAGAACCAAATGAAACCAAATACTGGGCCCCCTTCAGTCATTTAAAAATGATTAGTGTGGCTGCCAGCCTTACAAGGCTTGCGGGGCAGACTTACGGGGAGAACATGGAGAATCCCCTAACACTCATCCAATACCACCCATCCAACATGCTGGGCATGTTGGCCATGACTGAACCAGCTTCCTTTCACAATGGACATAGCCTTCGCATGGGGCTGGAAGAAGTCCGGGGGCAACTGAGGATTTCTGGTTGTGGCTACCCCTGGGTGTTATCCAAAGGCTTCTGGACTGACCCCAGCCTCTGACCACCGATGGGGTGTTGGCAACAGGATCTCCAACTTCCCTATTGTAATTTCCTCCTTTTTTGTCAACGACCACAATATCTCTTATCCTCTCTGTGTATGCAACATGGGGGAAGCCTTACAGTTCAGGGGAGAACAAAGGGTCCCCCCAACCACCACCACAGTGAGCATCTCTCTCTGCCTTTGGTCTGGAGAGCACATGGCATGTCAAGGCCACTCTGTCTTTGGTCTGGAGAACACATGGTACTTCCGGGTCACTCTTTGCCCTTGGTCTGGAGAGCACATGGCGCTTTCAGATCACTCTCTGCCCTTGGTCTGGAGAACACATGGCATGTCAAGGTCACTCTGTCCCTGGTCTGGAGAGCACACCGCATTTCAAGGTCTACAGCGCCACCTAGTGGAATAGGGATCCTTTCCATGAGGCACATTGTTGGTCCTTTACTGAAACTGTCTAGCTTCCCAATTCTCTTCCCTTTTTGTGCGTCTCTAGCAGAAACTAGACTTCATGCTGCTTCTGTAAATGGGAAAACTCTGCCTCAACAACTAGGAGTAAAATATCCTTCGAAGCCAAATTTTAGTGTTAATACTGTCCCTTTAGCAAGAAGATGGCCATTTGGTCCCTATGTTCTTTTAAGGCACATTTTTGGCCTTTAATTAGAATGGTAGTTAATTACTAAGGGGATTTTAATTATGAAAGTTAACAGAAACCATTCTGTAAGGGTAAACACGTTAGCAAAGGCCATAATAGCAGGATATAGAGCTCAAACCAGTCCACTTCCTCCATTAAGGAGTGATGCAACAGTGGCCCAAATGCAACTGTCACATAGTCTCTCCCGATATCCCTAAGGGGGACCTGGTTCAAGGATCTAGAACTATTTAATCCCCAGCAATCTCATTACTGGGTATATACCCAAAGGAATATAAATCATTCTACTATAAAGACACACGCGCATATATTGTGCTTGGAGATGATGCCTCATGACATTAACATACTTGAAGCCCCTCTAATCTGGAAAGGCTCCATAAGAGAAATCAAGCAAGCCTCAGTATTCCCCTGCAGAAACAGAATGAGCCACTTCTCGAGGGTACACCTTCCAACCCTCAGGATGATTGCAGTCAGAGGGTGGCTCCACTTGACAGCCTCCAGCCCGTGGAAAGTCCTTAAAATCCTTCACCAGGCTTTTCACTTGGGAAAGGATAAAACTTACCAATATGCACAGAGATTGTTTTTAGGAGAGAACTTACTAAGAACACTAAAACAGGTTGTTAATGCTTGTGAAGTCTGTCTTAAAAATAATCACCTGTACAGATGGCTCCTTTATCCTCCAACCAAAAGGGTGGGAAGCTATCCAGGGGAGGACTGGCAGATAGACTTCACCCACATGCCAAAGATGAAGGGCAGCCTATACCTCCTGGTATAGGTAGATAGTTTCACTAACTGGGTAGGAGCATTTCCATGCTGTAGAGAAAAGTCCTCTGAGGTAGTAAAGGTGTTAGTTAATTAAATTATTTCCTGTTTTGATCTACCTAAGTCCCTCCAAAGTGACAGTGGCCCCTCATTTAAGGTAGCCATTACTCAGGGTGTCTCAAAGGCACTAGGTGTGCAGTATCATCCCCATTGTGCTTGGAGACCCCAGTCCTCAGGAAAGGTAGAGAAGACAAATTATATCATCAAAAGACACCTCAGGAAACTGCCCCAAGAAACTCACCTTCATTGGGTGACTCTTCTTCCCATGACTTTAATGTGGATAATAAACACCCCTTCAAAGTTAGGTCTAAGCCCTTTTGAGATGCTTTATGGACAGCCTTTCTTCACCAATTATTTCTTATTAGGCCAAGATACCTCTGAATTGGTTAAGCATGTAATCTCTGTCATTCACTTTCAACAGGAATTAACTCAACTAGCAGAAGCCTAACCCCAAGAAGTAGGGTCACCTTTATTTAACTCAGGAGATTTGGTATTGGTAAAAGCTCTCCCTTTTCTCTCTCCTTCCCTAAGGCTAACCTGGGAAGAGCCTTACACCATCCTCCTTCAAACCCCTTCGGTCATAAAAGTTACAGGTATCAACTCCTGGATACATCACACTCGAGTCAAATCCTGAAAAGCTCAGAGAGCAACCCCTGACAGCGCAGAGGAACATCCCAGATACCAATGTGAAGACATAGGAGACTTTAAGCTGAAAATCATAAGAGATAAATAAATGAGCAAGGGCTACTCATCCACTTGTCAGGTGGACCCTTCTTATTTAGCATTTAGGATTCCCAACGGCATTGTGCATGACAATCCTGAGTATGAATATCCCTATTCCAAAGATGCTCCTATTATATATAAGGGGGGAAAGCTTCTAAGATATGAGAAAGATCTGCCTGTGTCTCTCACAAGTCCAACTTAGAACCATCTCTTCAAGGGGACAAGATTGTATTTCCTTTGTGGCCCCTGGCCACACTTAATCCTCTCTAGGCACTGGAAAGGAACCTGCACTATAGTAGCAGTGGTCCCCAACCTATTCTTTTTAAATTCCACTGACTCGGTGGCATCATCTGGGGACATCCCTAACCTAGGTCCCTTTTTAGACAGTGCAGTATCTCAGATATCCCAAACACAGAGATCTGTCATTTCCAAGCCCTTGTATGGAGATTTAACGAAAAGAGAAGACTGGGGAGGGCATGCACATGACAATCCCATCTTAGAAAGACAATGGGTAGGGAATTCTATAACCAGAGGCCTCTCCTAGTTTTTTGGTATTCCTCTCTTTGAAAGGTCAGTACTTAATATTTCCATTATGATGCAGTAAGGATGGAATGCAACAGTAGGAGTCACAGAAGTACAACAATCCATAGACTCTTTAGCCTCAGTTGTAGCACAGAATACACAGGCCCTAGATATCATTACAGTCAAGGTAGGGGTACCTGTGTAGTCTTAAATGAAACATGCGGTTTCTGGATCAACCCCTCTAGTCAAGTAGAAGAAAACCTACAGGTGCTTAAAGATCCAGTTAAAACCATTGACGGGTTAAGAGAAAATGCAGGCTCCAGCCCTGGATGGCTACAATCTCTCTTTAATGAATTCCTGTCTTCATTGTGTAACTAGTTAGCTCCATTGTTAAGCCCCCTCTTGCTCATATGTTTTATATTAATATTTGGACGTTGTCTACTCAATACTATAGCTCAAATTGTTTCCCCTCACTTAAAACAATTAAACTCCAAATGGTGCTGCAGACTGAACCACACATAGACATGCCTTTCTTCCAAGGGCCATTAGATTGGCCCCAGGAGGAGCCCTAGCGGCTATTCCTAATGCAATGCACATTTTCAGCTGGAAGTAGCCAGAAAGAGTCATTGCCCAACACCCCCTAACAGGAGTTAGGGTTACTACTCCTAAGGGGGAAATACAGATAGCAAGGATATGGGAGTCCTTGGTAAAGGTTTTCTTTTAATAAAAAGCAGCTCCAAATCATTTTCTAACAAAGAGCAGCCTGTAAAGTTGAGCTTCAGACATAGACAAGCAAGCTGGGAGCTTGCAGGAGTGAATGCTGGCAGGAACTAGGGACAAGACATGCTCAACATGGCGGCCCCATCTTCCCTTCTCTGCCAGCCACGTGTACAGTGAGGAGCAGATCAGATGATGCTGGCTAGGGAAAGTTCCTTTGCATAATAAGATTAGGATGGGGCGACCAGCCTTCCAGATGTGCTATGTAAACGTCACACCTGATGGAACCAATCTGTGAGGCCTACATAAGTCAGACACTACCTCCTCAAGCTGGACTATAAAATCCCAAGCATCCGTGGCCAGCCGGTCTTTTCTGCTTGGAAGACCTCTCTGTAGAGAGAGCTGTTTTTCTTTCTCTTCTCTTCTGCCTACTAAGCTTCTGCTCCTTAACTCCTTGTGTGTGTTAGTGTCCTAAATTTTTCTGGCCTGAGACAATGAAATCCAGGGTATATACCCCAGACAACATAGCCGCTTCATCAGAAAAGCCACAGACTTTTGAAGGCAATGGTCACTGCTGCAGGCTCCCTGAGATGCTGAAAAACTGTGAGTCTGCTTGCTTTCTCATTGGGGAGGCTTGTGGTCTGGGGCAAGTTCTCAGCCCTGGCCACCAGTTGTCTGGAAACAGACTCAGTGCTGTTGTGGGGTCATGGTGAGAATGAGATCGGCCTTTAGAACTGTGGGCTGTTTGGGAGTGGGATGAAGCCTGCAACTGCCAGCTTTCCCCCACTTCCCTGGTAATCCATATGACTCAGCAGAGGCAGGCATAATCCCCCTGGAAATATAACTCCATCGCACTGGGAACCACACCCCCATTTCCCACAGCAGCTGCAGTAAGCCTTGCCCAAAGATAGGCTGAGCTCAGATACGCTTCTCCCTGCCTCCACCTTATGGTCTTTCTCTGCCTGCTCTGGTAGCCAAATAAAAAGCTCAGATTCTCTTGGGAGTCCTATGGTCCTGCCCACTGCCTGAGAAACCTGAACACTTAACCAGGTGTCCCTAGAGCAAGTTTGCGTCCTCCCTATAGAACTGCAGCTGATGCACACTTGAAAGTGTCACCTCCTGGCTGGAGGCTGACAAACACAAAACCAGCCCACTAAACAAAAACACAACCAAGGATCCTCACAGAGTCCACTTTACTCCCTTGCTACCTCCACTGCAGCAGGTGCTGGCATCCATGGTTGCAAGACCTGTAGATAGATAACAACATAGGACTCTTTGCAGACAATCCCCAGTACTAGCCCAGAGCACAGTAGTTCCACTGGGTTCCTAGGCCCAGAAAAGCAAAAACAATCACTACAGTCTAGCTCTCAGGAAGCCCTATTCCTAGGGGAACAGGGAGAACACCACATCAAGGGAGCATCCTATGGTTCAAAATAATCTGAACAGCAGCCCTTGAATCCTAGATCTTCCTTCTGACATAGTCTATCTATATGAGAAAGAACTAGAAAAACAATTCTGGCAATATGAAAAAACAAGGTTCTTTAATATCACCAAAAGACTATACCAGCTTACCAGCATGGATCCAAACCAAGAAGAAATCTCTGAATTGCCAGAAAAAGAATTCAGAAGGTCAATTTTAAGCTAATCGAGGAGGCACCAGAGAAAGGTGAAGTCCAATTTAAAGAAATAAGAAACGTGATACAAGATATGAAAGTTCTTCAGTGAAACAGATAGCATGAATAAAAAACAATCACAACTTCTGGAAATCAAGGACACACTTAGAGAAATGCAAAATGCACTGTAAAGTGTCAGCGATAGAATGGAACAAGCAGAAGAAAATACCTCATAGCTCGAAGACAGGGCTTTCCAATTAATCCAACCCATAAAAGACAAAGAAAAAATAATTTTAAAAAATGAACAAAGCCTCCAAGGAGTTTGGGACTACATTAAATGTCCAAACCTAAGAATAATTGGTGTTCCCAAGGAAGATGAGAAATCTAAAAGTTTGGAAAACATACTGAGGGAATAATAGAGGAAAACTTCCCTGTCCTTGCTAGAGAGCTAGACATCCAAATACATGAATCTCAAAGAATATCTGGGAAATTCATTGCAAAAAGATCATCACCTAGGCACATACTCATCAGGTTATCTAACGTTAAGACAAAGGAAAGAATCTTCAGAGCTGTAGGGTGAAAGCATCAGATAACCTATAAGAAAAAACGATCAGATTAACCTCAGATTTCTCAATAGAAACCTTACAAGCTAGAAGAAATTGGGGTACTATTTTTAACCTCTTTAAGCAAAGCAATTATCTACCAAGAATCTTATATCCAGTGAAATTAGGTTTCATAAATGAAGGAAAGATATAGGATACAATCTTTTTCAGACAAACAAATGCTGAGAGAATTCACCACCACGAAGCCGGCACTACAAGTACTGCTAAACAGAGCTCTAAATCTTGAAACAAGTCCTTGAAATACACCACTATAGAACATCCTGAAAGCATAAATCTCACAGGACCTATATAACAATAACACAAGTTTAAAAAAAGATATTCTGGCAACAATTAGCACAATGAATAGAATAGTGCCTCACATCTCAATACTAAAATTGAATGTAAATGGACTAAATGCTCCACTTAAAAGATACAGAATGGCAGAATAGATAAGAATTCAACCAAGTTTCTGCTGTCTTCAGAAGACTCACTTGACACATAAAGACTCCCATAAACTTAAGGTAAAGTGATGGAAAATATATTCCATGTAAATGGATACCAAAAATGAACAGGAGTAGCTATTCTTTATCAGACAAAACAAGCAACAGCAGTTTAAAAAGACAAAGAGGAGCATTATATAATAATATAAGGAAAATATCACAACTCTAAATATATATGCATCTAACACTGGACCTCCCACATTTATAAAACAATTACTACTAGGCGTAAGAAATGAGACAGGTGGCAACACAATAATGGTGGAGGACTTTAATACTCCACTGACAGCACTAGACAGGTCATCAAGACAGAAAGTCAACAAAGAAACAATGGACTTAAACTATACCCTACAACAAATGGACTTAACAGGTATTTACAGAACATTCTACCCAACAACTGCAGAGTATACATTCTATTCATCAGCACATGGAGCATTCTCCAAGATAGACCATATGATAGGCCTTAAAACAAATCACAGTAAATTTAAGAAAATCAAAATTTTATCAAGTATTCTCTCAGGTCACAGTAGAATAAAATTAGAAATCAACTCCAAAAGGAACCCTCAAAACCATAAAAATACATAAAAATTAAATAACCTTCTCCTGAAAGATCATTGGGTCAACAATGAAATCAAGATGGAAATTTAAAAATTCTTTGAACTGAATGACAATAGTGACACAACCTATCAAAATCTCTGGCATGCAACAAAAGCAGTGCTAAGAGGAAAGTTCATAGCATTAAATGCCTACATCAAAAAGTCTGAAAGAGAACAAACAGACAATCTAAGGTCACACCTCGTGGAACTGGAGTAACAAGAGCAATCCAAGCTCAAACTCAGCAGAAGAAAATAAATAATGAAGATCAGAGCAGAGCTAAATGAAAGTGAAACAACAATGAAGAACAACAACAATAACAAAACAATATCAGAGATAAATGAAACAAAAAGCTGGTTCTTTGAAAACAGAAATACAGTTGATAGACCATTAGTGAGACTAACCATGAAAAGAAGAGAGAAGAACTAAATAAGCTCAAGTAGAAATGAAACAGGAGATATTACAACTGATACCACAGAAATACAAAAGATTATTCAAGGCTACTATGAGCACCTTTATGCACATAAACTAGAAAGTCTAGAGGAGATTGATAAATTCCTGGAAATATACAACCCTCTTAAATTAAACAAGGAAGATATAAAATTTCTGAACAGATCAAAAACAAGCAGCGAGATTTAAATAGTAATAAAAAAAATTGTCAACAAAAAAGTCCAGGACCAGCCAAATTCACAGCTGAATTCTATCAGAAATTCAAACCATTGGTACCAATCCTATTGGTACTATTCCAAAAGATAAAGAGGGAATCCTCTATAAATTATTCTATAAAACAAGTATCACCCTAATATCAAAACCAGGAAATGACATAATAAAAAAAGAAAACTACAGACCAATATCCCAAATAAACATAAATGCAAAAATCCTCAACAAAATACTTGCAAACAAAATCCAACAGAATATCAAAAAGAAAATCTGCTGTGATCAAGTGGGTTTCATAGCAGGGATGCAGGGATGGCTTAACATACATAATCAAAAACTGTGATACACCACATAAACAGAATTAACAAAAATCACATCATCATCTCAATAGATGCAGAAAAAGCATTTGATAAAATCCAGCATCCTTTTATGATTAAATCCCTTAGCAATATCAGCATAGAAGAGACATAACTTAAGGTAGTAAAAGCCATCTCCGACAAACCCACATCCCAAATTATACTGAATGAGGAAAAAGTTGAATGCATTACCCCTGAAAACAGGAACGAGACAAGGATGCCCTTTTTCACCACTTCTATTCAACATAGTGCTGGGATTCCTAACCAGAGCAATCAGACAAGAGGCAGAAATAAAGGGCATCCAAATTGGTATAGAGGAAAGCAAACTGTTGCTGTTTGCTGATGATATGACCATATACCTAGAAAACCCTAAAGACTCCTCCAGAAAGCTTCCAGAACTGATATATGAATACAGCAAAGTTTCAGAATACAAAAATTAATGTACACAAAGCAGTAGCTCTGCTGTACACCAGCAGTGACCAAGCTGAGAATCATATCAAGAACTCAACCCCTTTTACAGTAGCTGGAAAAAAAAATACTTAGGAATATACCTAATCAAGGAGGTGAAAGGCCTCTACAAAAAAATTTACAAAACACTGCTGAAAGAAATAATAGATGACACAGTTGGAAACATACTACATGCTCATGGATGGGTAGAATCAGTATTGTGAAAAGGACCATGCTGTCAAAGGTAATCTATAAATTCAATGCAGTTCCCGTCAAAATACCACCATTATTCTTCACAGAACTAGAAAAAAAATCCTATCATTTATATGGAACCAAAAAAGAACCCGCATAGCCAAAGCAAGCCTAAGCAAAAAGAACAAACCTGGAGGCATCACATTACCTGACTTCAAACTATACTATAAGGCCATAGTCACCAAAACAGCATGATATTGGTATAAAAATAGGCACATAGGCCAATGGAGCAGATTAGAGAACCCAGAAATAAACCCAAATACCTACAAACATAAAGTGTGGAAAGGACAATCTTTTTAACAAATGGTGCTGGGATAATTGGCAACTGACATGTAGAAAAATGAAACTGGGTTCTCATCTCTCACCTTACACAAAAAATCAACTCAAGATAGATCAAAGACTTAAATGTGAGATCTGAAACTGTATCAATTCTAGAAGAAGACAACCTAAGAAAAAACACTTCTGGATATTGACCTGGGCAAAGACTGACTAAAACCCCAAAAGCAAATGCAACAAAAACAAAATTAAATAAATGAGATATAATTAAACTAAAAAGACTGGGAGTAAATATTTGCAAAGTATTCATCTGACAAAGGACTAATAACCAGAATCTACAAGGAACTCGACAAGTTTGCAATAAAAGACAAATAATCCCACCAAAAAGTGGGAAAATTACATTAATAGATACTTCTCAAAAAAGTACATATGGAGAGTAAACTCATGAAAAAAAAAAAAAAGCCAAACATGACTAATCCTCAGGGAAATGCAAATTAAAACAACAATGAGATTCTACCTTACCATGGCCACAATACCCATTAGAAAAAAGTCAAAAAGAATAGATGTTGGCATGGACAAAGTGAAAAGGAATGCTTATATACAGCCAGTGGCAATGTAAATTAGTACAACTTATATTGAAAATAGTACTGATATTTCTCAAAGAAATAAAAGTAGATCTGCCATTTGATTCAATAATCCCACTACTGGGTACATATCCAGAGGAAAATAAGTCATTATATCAGAAAGACATATGCATATGCAATTGTGCACAACTGCAGCACAATTCACAATTGCAAAGATATGGAGCCAACCTACGTGTGCATCAATCAATGAGTGAATAAAGAAAACTTGATATACAGACAATATGAAGTACTACTCAGCCATAAAAAAAAGAATGAAACAATTTTGCAGCAACTTGGATGGAGCAAGAGGCTATTATTTTAAGTAACTCATTAATTAAAAAACAAATACAGTATGTTCTCATTTATATATAGGAGATAAGCTACGGCACGTAAAGCATACAAAGTAGTGTAATAGATGTTGGAGACTCGGAAGGGAGGAGAGTGGGAGTGTGGTGAGGGCCAAAAAAAGAAAAAAAAAACCCTAAAAATGGAACTTATATATGATCCAGCAATCTCCTTGGTAGGTACATACCCAAAAGAAAGGAAATCAGTATATCGAAGAGATATCTGCACTCCCATGTTTACTGCAGAACTATTCACAATAGCCAAGATTTGGAAGCATCCTTAGTGTCCATCAACAGACGAATGGAGAAAGAAATGTGATACATATATAAAATGGGGTACTATTCAGCCATAAAAAAGAGTGAGATCCTGTCATTTGCAACAACAAGGATGGAACTGGAGGTCATTATGTTAAGTGAAATAAGCCGGACACAGAAATACAAACTTCACATGTTCTCATTTATTTGTGAGAGCTAAAAATTAAAGTAATTGAACTCATGGAAATATAGAGCAGAATGATGGTTATCAGGGAGGGGCTAATATGTGCTCACAAAAGTAAAAATAGAAAATTTTAAAAGACTGAAGAAAAAATAACAAATTGAAAGACATATCTGAGTTACTGAAAATCTGCTATAGTGAGTCAAAAGATGGGAGATATAAAAAGAGATTAAGAGAAATGGAAGACAAAATGAGAAGGATGAACATATATTTAATTGGATTAAATAGCTGAAAATTTTCAGAATTATTGGCAGACATGAATCACCACATTCAGGAAACATTAGACATCTTCAGTTGATTTTATACTTATTGTGGTAAAACTGTAGAACATTCAAGATAGAAAGGAGCTATTAAGAGAAGTCACAGGGAAAAGACTAACTACCTATAATAGAAAAATAACTAAAATTATAGCAAACATCTCAAAGCAACAAGAGAAGCCAGAATATAAGGAAATAAAAGTTTCAAATTATTGAGAAGACTCTGTTCCTTATCTATAATTTTGTGCCCATAGAAATTATTTAAGAATAAATAAAACAATAAATATTTTCAGACAAAAGACTTCATACCTTCAGTAATAGAACTTTGATAGGATCTCCTGAAGGAAATTGAACCTGAAAGAAAGACTATAAGAGAAAAATATAGTGAACAAAGAGTAAAATATGGAAAATCTAAATATGTATTGACTCTGAGATAATAATAAAAATGATATGAGTAGTAGCAGGAATAATAGTAATAGTAGTTACTATTAAAGCATAGTAGTTAATAGTAATTAGTAATTATTAAACAATAATAGTTGATAATTAAAAACAATAATTAATGTAAAGCTCAGTAAACCACAATGCAACAAAATATTTGAGCAACTATTACAGATATGAATAAAAGAGAGAAGATCAGAGTTAAAATGTTCTCACGTCCCTTGATTGTTTGGTAGAAGGATTGAGGTTGAATTTAGATTCTTATGTTTTAAACATGTGTAGTAACTCTATTAGGTAATTCTTTCATTGCTATGAAGAAATACCTTTTAAATGACCAGATCTTGTGTAAACTCAGAACAAGCACACTTATCACCAAAGAGATGTCCCAAGCCATTCATGAGGAATCCGTCTTCATGACCCAAAAACCACCCACCAGGCCACACCTCCAACACTGGGCATTACATCTCAACATGAGCTTTGAACAGGGACAAATATCCAAACCATATTATTTAACCTCTGGCCTCTCCCAAATGTCATGGCATTCTCACATTGCAAAATACAATTCATGCCTCCTCAATAGTCCCCCAAAGTCTTAACTCATTTCAGTATGAACTCAAATGCCCAAAGTCCAAAGTCTTATCTGAGGCTAGACAAGTCCTTTCCACCTATGAGCCTGTAAAATAAAAAATAAGTTAGTTACTTTCAAGATGCAATGGGGGTGTCAGCACTGGGTAAACATTCTTGTTCCAAAAAAGAGAAATAGGCCAAAGGAAAGGGGCAATAGACCCGATGCAAGTTCAAAACCCAGCAGGGCAATCATTAAATCTTAAAGCTCCAAAATAATCTCCTTTGACCCCAAGTCCCACATCCAGGGAACACTGATGCAAGGGATGGGCTTCCAAGGGGTAGCTCTGTCCTTGTGGCTTTGCAGGGTTCAGCCTCTGTGGTTGCTGTGTTGGGTTGGTGTTGAGTACCTGCCACTTCTCCAGGTGCAGGGTAAAAGCTGCCTGTGAATCTATCATTCTTGAATCTGGAAGACAGTGGCCCCTTCTCACAGCTTCACTAGGCCATGCCCCATTGGGGACACTGCAAGGGGGTTCCAACCAGACACTTTGCCTCTGCACTACCCTAGTAGAGTTTCTCATGGGGGCTTTGCCCTGCAGGAGGCTTCTGCCTGGGAATCCAGGCTTTTACATGTAGCCGCTGAAATCTAGGCAGAGGCTCTCAAGGGTTCTTCACTCTTGCATTCTGCACACCTACATGCTTAACACGATGTGAAAGCTGCCAAGGCTTACAGCTTGCATTCTCCTCAGTGGCAGCTAGAGCTGTACCTGGACTCCTTTGAGCCACAGCTGAAGCCAGAGTGGTTGGGATGCAGGAAGCAGTGTCTCAAGGCTGCTCATGGCAGCAGGGCCCTGGGCCTGGCCCACAAAACCATTTTTTCCTCCTACGCCTTTGAGCCTGTGATGGGAGGGGCTGCTGCAAATATCTCTGAAATCCCTTCATGGTCCTTTTCTCAATATCTTGGCTGTTAGCACTTGTTCTCTTTTAGTCATGCAAATTTATCTAGCAAGTGGTTGCTTCTCATCTTGCTTGAATTCTTCTCTTGAAAAAGTTTTTTATTTCTCTGCCACATAACCAGCCTCCAAATTTTCCAAACTATTATGCTCTGCTTTTCTTTTAAATATAAGTTCCAAGCTTAAGTCATCCCTTTGTGCCTGCATCTGAGTGTAGGTTGTTAGAAGCAACCAGGCTACTTCTTGAATGCTTTGCTGCTTAGAAATTTCTTCTTTTTCCAGATATGCTAAATTATCACTATAAAGTTCAAGCTTCCACTGATCCCTGGGCATGAAAACAATGAAGTCAAGCTCTTTGCTAAGTCCACATGTGTGACCTTTGCGCCAGTTCCTAATAAGTTCCTCATTTCCATCTGATACCTTGGCAGCCAGGACTTCACTGTTCATGTCACTATCAGCAATTTGATCACAACCATTTAACCAGTGTCTAGGAAGTTCCAAACTTTTTCATATCTTCCTGCTTCTTCTGAGCCCTCCAAACTCTTCCAACCTCTGCCTACTACCCAGTTCCAAAATCACTTCTTCATTTTTAGCTATCCTTATAGCAATGCTCCCCTCCTCAGTACCAGTGTTCTGTATTAGACCATTCTTGCAATTATGTAAATAAATACTTTAAGCTGGGTAATTTATAGAGAAAAGAAGTTTAATTGGCTCATGTTTCAATCACTTCAGAGCTAAGTCAGGGAAAAGTCACTTGCACAAAATTCTTTCTTCCTTGCCTTTTTCTTAGTGAACATGAAATTCTCATAGCTGGCAGACTTATTGAGAACAGCTACTTGCATTTGCCTTTGTATTAGCAGCAAAAATGTTTTTGACTAACTAAACCCGGGAATTGTTTATATTGCAGCATTGCTTATTTTATCTGGATAAGTATAAGATGTATACTTACTTTTACTAAAGGAACATAAATATGTAACGTAACTTCAAGAGAATATGAATAAAGATTTTGAATAAAAATTGAAAGGAGGAAAAAGAATGCAATGAAGTTAATATAAAACTGTTTGCTTAAAACATGATAAGTTCAAATATTTTGGTATCTATAGAAATGATAACATACTTTAATGATAATGCATTTCAGTTAAGAAACAGAGATTGTTCAAACTGGAGTTCTCAAAATCTATTTGCTGTTTATATGACACTTACCCAGATATAAAAAGTTAGAAAAGTGAGATTATAGAGACATTATAGAGAAAATACATATTCTAATTTAAAAAAGAAAGCTGGCATAGCTATATTAATTTCAGGAAAAATAAATTTTAAGGTAAAAAGAGGTATTGGATTTAACAAGGTCACTACATAATAATAAGAGTTGCATTTTACCAAGGAGATATGAAGTTATAAACTTGTAGATACCTAATAATGTAGCAAAAAGCAAATGCAAGTATTACAAAGCATAGTAAATTTATCCAAATATTAAAAATTGATAAAAAAATTCGGTGATTTTAACACATCTCTCCCAGTAATGGTTAGTTCAGAGGAGGAAAGCAATATTAAGGACATAAAAGATTTAAACTAAACAATTAAGAAATTTAATATGATGGTATACATACAACCTTGTGCAGATCAATTAAGGAATATTTATGTTCCTCGAGTGGTTTTGGAGCATTTCTGCAATTTCAGTTCACATCAGGTGTAAAGAGAGGCTCAACAAAGAGCAAAATACCAGTTTCCCAGAGACTGTATTTGCTATCTGTCTTAGTGTTTTGTGTTGTTAAAAAGGAATACCTGAGGCTAGGTAATTTATAAAGAGAATGACTTTTTGACTCATGATTCTGATGACTGGAAAGTTTAAGATTGGGCATCTGCATCTAATGAGGGCTTCAGGCTGCTCTCAGCCATGGCAGAAGGCAAAGAATAGTTAATGTGTTGCAGAAATCACATGGTGAGAGAGGAAGCGAGAGAGTGTGGGGTGATACCAGGCTCTTTTTAACAATCAGTTCTCACCAGAGCTAAAAGAGTAAGAGCTCACTCACACCCAAGGGCAGGAATTAATCTCTTCATGAAAGATTCATCCCCATTATCCAAAACTTCTTATTAGGCCCCATCTCCAACATGGGAGATAAAATTTCAACATGAGGTTTGGAGAGGTCAAACATCCAAATCATAGCTCTGACCAAAATTAAATTAAATTAAAAATTTAAAAAACTAAATAATGACTCAAAAGTAGACCTACAAATATAAAAAAATTTAAATAAGCCATAGCTCAAAAAGAACTCATAAAAGAAACTAGAAAATAAAGCAGAACAGTAATCAAAATAATACATTACAAAATTTATAAGATATGCAAAATGCAGTCTTTTGAGAAAACCATATATCTTCATCTGTTTATATTAATATTGCTATTAACTTAGAAAAGAAAAAACATTAAACTATAATTAGAAAAACAACCTAATACAGAAGTTAGTTAAAAAAAACAGAAGTAATACAAATAATGTAGAAAAAATACAAAAATAAGCCATTTCAGACAGTGTTCCCAGTGAGTTTTTCCAAACATTCAAGGAAAAAATATTAGCAGGGAATAGAAAAAAAGGAGGGCACCACAGTTTCTTCTAAAAGGCTTTTATAACTTTGATAATCAGATCTAGAAAATTATGAATTTAAAACTATAAGAAATTGGACTAACATTTTAATCTATGTCATGAACAAATTATTTTATAAACCGAGCTGCAAACTCAAGTCAACAATGTAGCAAATATTTCTATAAGTATTTATATTGGATGCTGTGATTTGCCTCCCAGTACTCCTTAAAACTATGACATTATTCACCCAGCTATCAGGAGTGTTAACTTTTGACAACTCATAGGTGAATCCTTTGGGCAAAGAAAGACGCTTCACTAAAGGTTATACATTTGCCTTCCTGACCGATCTTATATCCAATGACTGGCCAAGGCTGGGGTATAAAGAGACAGCCTTCTATTTTAATTGGAAACAACTCAGAAAGGCCATGTCAGCTGCAGCTCTACCCGTTGCTAACTTTGAAAGTGGAAGAAGATGAGTGATAGCAATGACGTTAGATTGTTATTTATATAAGACTTTCACCTGTATTTTTAATACTCTATTTGTTAAGCAGAGTGTTCGGTATTTAGGTTCATTATATTATATGTTATACTTTTGTATGGTTCTAAAATATTTAGTAATAAATAAATACATCTGAAAATAAGTTAATACCAAGACCTTGTGCTTTGCAGTCAAATAGATCTGGGTTTAGATCCTGCCTCTTCTTACTTCCTTGACAAAGCATGCCTCTCTGAGTCTCAGTCTTTTTACCTATGACATAAAAATAAGAATCTTACTGCATCTCTTAAAAGTGTTTATTACCATCTTTAGCTCTTTAAAGATGCTCTCAATATACATTATTTTAAAAATAAAATTTTGGGAAAGAGAAGGCTGAAAGGATCGCAGGTTCTGACTGGGAGGGGACTCTGATCTCTGAACTCTCTTTCCCCACAGTCTGGGCTAGAAATCTCCTTTTTTGACTTGTTTACCTTGTTAGGACAATGCAGGCATTGTAAGTGGAAAATCTCATCCTATTTGAATACCTGTTACACTAACATTCTGTGATACTACAAAAACAAAAGCCTAGGATGTCTTTTTAAGATACTGACATTGCTTCATTTAACCTCATATATATCTTTTTAGACTAGATATTGAGATTCTTAACCCTGTCCGAGCATTAGAACAACTTAGGTGCTTTAAAAAGATACCCATTCCTGGCCCTCCACCCTCTGAGATTCTCAAATATTTGGTGTGGGGTGGAGCTCAGACCCAGTTTTAATTTTCAAAACTTGGCAGGTGATTCTAGTTTGGAACCAAAGTAAGAGACACTAGTCAGAATTTCTCAAATCACAGTCTATGTGCATGTGACTTTCCAAGCCCAATCCCAAAACCATCCAATTGAAATCTTGGAATTTAGGGGATAGGCCTTGAAATTGCAGTGTTTTTACATGTTTCTCAGCTGATGCTTATGGACTTAATATTTGAGAACCACTACCTTAGAACTGAAACATACAGCTAATTTCAGAAGAGAGTATCATGATCCTTGAAAAGTTTCAGTGGATTTTTTTTTCAGGATTAAATATTATCCCAAAAATCAGAATAAAACCAAGCATAATTTCATTTGACTCTCACTCATAAAATCCCATGAGTTCAATAAGCTCCCTTGGATATTAGCATACTGAGCACACTCTCTAGTCAAACTGAAGGACGGTCCTCAGAGAATCTTTTTCCAGACATCTTCAACTTTGCCACAGTAAAGGACTCTCTGGCTCCAACTGGCATCTTGTTCTCTGATTTCTCTCCTCAAGCAAATGCTTGACTTCACACTGAGCCTTTTCTGATGATCACAGAAAAACTCTCTGCTTTGTTGCGTTGCTCCCTAATCGACTCTCTCTTCTCATCACAGAGTCTGCTGCTTCTCAACGAGTGAGACTTCTGACGCACACACAACAAGAGCAATCACCTTTTCCTAAGGAGTCCTTGGAAGTGTAAGCTCACCTAGCAAGACAAGACTTGTCTTACCAGCAATTATCTTCAATCTAGCAATAGAATTGTTGAAGGAATTGTTATAAACTCCAGCAGTAAATGTCAGTCTAACAATAGAATTATTGAAGCACTTTCAATAATACATTAAGCTTTATATTTTCAACACATGCAGAAAACAGTTCTATTATTTCTAATTGGCAAATAAAGAACATGAAATTCAGGGAGGTGAACTAATTTAGCCACATTAGCTCAGATATATAGTTGTGTAGTTGAGACTTGAACCCAGTTCACAATGAAACCAAGGCTAGATTATTTCTACAACACACTGTTCTGTGCAATTTAGTGAAGATTACATCCTGAAATTCACTTGCTGAGTTTCTTTGTGCAAATCCTTAAGTTTTGCTTATCTGTAAAAATGCAAATATGCATCTAGACAAAGAATAATAAATGAAAAGCTCTCAGAGCAATTTTAAACTGAAGAGTAATTTTATTTAAAAAGCCCAGGTTACATATACATTTAGAAAGAATGTGATAGTTATTCTAACATTAGACAAATATTTCTATTTATCCTTCTCTGGAACAGAATTAGATTTTTAGATTTTTATATTTTACTTCTCCACTTCCTTGGATTTATTTATATCTGTGAAAGTTGCTTTTGCCAGTTAAACTCATTACAAAGGTTTGAGAGCAAGTGCGCAATTAGATGCATTCTTTTTTCCTTTTGTGAGGGCCAATGACAACGTTTGGGAAGGAGGCTGCTTCATTAACCTGGATCCAGGAATGAAGAATGTGGAACAGAACTCACAGCCGACCCATGGAAAATATATAGCATTAATAGAAAATAAATCTATATTGTTACAAGTTTCTAAAATCATGGAGGTTGTTAGTTATGAAGGCATAATCTAGCTTACCCTGACAGCTATAAAAATCAGTCTCTAGAAGTAAGTTCTGTATGACAACTACAAAACCATAACCTAATCAATCAAATACAAACAAACAAACAACAACAACAAAAAAACAGCCATCATTGAATACAGGTCACACTTTTCTAGTGATCATGAGGCAGATGATGAGAAAACTGATACCAAAGGCTGGAGAGATGATTGTCCAAGTTATTCAGGTGTGAAACATTTAGTAAAAATGTTATTTGTAACAACAGAAAAAAATAAGTCAGAAAACAAAATGTTTGTAATGAGATATCACATAAAACAGATGAACTCTAAAAACAATTGGTCATGGAGCAAAATTAATAAATAAATAAAAAGGATATAGAAGTATTTATGAAATTCAGGGATTTTTAGGTTTAGAAGAGGCAGCTGCTTCATAACCCCAACAAATAAAACATAAACCCAAAAAGGCCTTTGGAAAACAAGGATTGGTTAGAACTCAGTTTTATTGCAAAGATCAAATCAAGAGTATGTTTAGATTAAAACATCTCTGAGAAACATCGTGGTACTCAGTTCTATTAATCTGTTCTGATGCTGCTCGTAAATACATAGCAGAGACTGGGTAATTTATAAAGAAAAAGAGGTTTATTCCATGGTGTCTATGTACCACATTTTTAAAATCCAGTCTATCACTGATGGGCATTTGGGTTGGTTTCATGACTTTGCTATTGTAAATCGTGCTGCAATAAACATGTTTGCATGTGTCTTTATAGTAGAATAATTTATATTCCTATGGATGTATACCCAGTAGGGGGACTGCTGGTTCAAATGCTACTGCTGGGTTCTAGATCCTTGAGGAATTGCCATACTGTCTTCTACAATGGCTGAACTAATTTACATTCCCACCAACAGTGTAAAAGTGTTCCTATTTCTCCACAACCTTGCCAGCATCTATTGTTTCTTGGCTTTTTAATAATCACCAATTCCGACTGACATGAGATATTATCTCATTGTGGTTTTGATTTGCATTTCTCTAATGATCAGTGATGTTGAGCTTTTTAAAATACATTTGTTGGCCACCTAAATATCTTATTTTGAGAAGTGTCTGCTCATATCCCTTGCCCACTATTTTATGGGTTGTTTGTTTTATTCTTGTAAATTTGTTTTAAGTTCTTTGCAAATTCTGAATATTAGACCTTTGTTAGATGGGTAGATTGCAATAATTTTCTCCCATTCTGTAGGTTGTCTGTTCACTCTGATGATAGTTTCTTTTGCTGTGCAGAAGCTCTTTAGTTTAATTAGATCCCATTTGTCAGTTTCTGCTTTTGTTGCAATTGCTTTTGGCGTTTTTGTCATGAAGTCTTTGCCCATGCCTATATCCTGAATGGTATTGCCTAGATTAGATTTTCTTCTAGGGTTTTCATGGTTTTGGGTTTTAAATTTAAATATTTAATCCATCTTGAGTTGATTTTTGTATAAGGTGTAAGGAAAGAGTTCAATTTCTATGCAGCCATAAAAAAAAATGAGATCATGTCCTTTGCAGGGACATGGTTGAAGCTGGAAGCCATCATCCTCCGCAAACTAACACAGGAACAGAAAATGAAACACTGCATGTTGTCACTCATAAGTAGGAGTTGAACAATAAGAACACATGGACACAGGGTGGGGAACAACACACACCAGGGCCTGTTGGGGTTGGTGGGTGAGGGGATGGAACTTAGAGTATGGGTCAATAGGTGCAGCAAATTACCATGGCACACGCATACCTATGCAACAGACTTGCATGTTCTGCATGTGTATCCTGAAACTTAAAGTTGAAAAAAAAAATAGGTTTAATGGACTCAGTTCCGCAAGGTTAGGGAGGCCTCACAATCATGGTGGAAGGCAAAGGAGGAGGAAAGTCATATCTTACATGGTGGCAGGCCAGAGAGAGCGTGTGCAGGGAAAGTCCTCTTTATAAAATCATCAGATCTTGTGAGACTTATTCACCTTTACAGAACGCATAGGAAAGACCTTCCCTCATGATTTAATTACCTCCCACCAGGTCCCTCCCAGGACATGTGGGAATAGTGAGAGCTACAATTCGAGATTTGGGTGGGAACACAGACAAACAATATCATTTCACCCCTGGATCCTCCCAAATCTCATGTCCTCACATTTTAAGACCAATTATGCTTTCCCAGCAGTCCACTAAAGTCTTAACTCATTTCAGCATTAACTCAAAAGTTCATAGTCCAAAAGTTCGTCTGAGACAAAGCAAGTCCTTTCTCTCTATGAGCCTGTAAAATCAAAAGCAAGTTAGTTACTTCCTAGGTAAAAAGGGGGTACAGGAATTGGGTAAATAAACCCTTTCCAAATGAGAGAAATTGTCCAAAACAAAAGGTCCACAGGACCCATGCAAGTCTGAAACCTAGCAGGGCAGTCAAATCTTAAAGCTCCAAAATTATCTCCTATGACTTCATGTCTCATATCCAGGTCATGCTGATGCAAGAGCTGGGTTCCCATAATCTTGGGCAGCTCTGCCCCTGTGACTCTGCAGGGTATGGTCTCCATTCTGGCTGCTTTCCTGGGCTAATGTTGAGTGTATGAGTCTTTTCCAGGCACATGGTGCAAGCTGTCAGTGGATCTCCCATTCTGGGTTTTGCAGGATGGTGGCCCTGTTCTTACAGATCCACTAGGCAGTTCCCCAGTGGGAACTCTGTGTGGGGGCTCCAACTCCACATTTCCCTTCTGCACTGGCTTAGCAGAGGTTCTCTATTAGGACCCTGCCCTTGCAGCAAACTTCTGCCTGGACATTCAGGGGTTTCCATCAAACCTCTGAAATCTAGATGGAGGTTCCTAAACCTCAATTCCTGACTTTTGGGCACCTGTCAGCTCAACACCAAATTAAAGCTGCCAAGACTTGGGGCTTGCATCCTCTGGAGCCATGGCTTGAGCTGTACCTTTGCCTCTTTTAGCCGTGTCTGGAGAAGCTGGACACAGAGCACCATGCCTCTAGGTTGCACACAGCAGTGGGGCTCTAGGCCCAGTCCATGAAACCATTTTTTCCTCCTAGGCCCCCAGGCTTGTGATGGGAGGGGCTGCTGTGAAGGTCTCTGACATACCCTGAAGTTTTTTTCCACATTGTGCTGGTGATTAACATTGGGTTTCTCATTACTTACGCAAATTTCTGCAGCAGGCTTGAATTTATCCCCAGAAAATGGGTTTTTCTTTTCTATTGAAAAGGCTGCAAATTTTCCAAACTTTTATGCTCTACTTCCTCTTGAACACTTTGCCACTTAGAAATTTCTTCCACCAGATGCCTTAAATCATCTCTTTCAAGTTCAAAGCTCCATAGATATCTAGGGCAGGGGCAAAATACTTCCAGTCTTTTTGTATAGCAAGAGTGATCTTTACTTCGGTTCCCAAAAAGTTACTTATCTCCATCTGAGCCCACCTCAGCCTGGACCTTATTGTCCAAATCACTATCAGCATTTTGGTCAAAGCCATTCAACAAGTCTCTAGGAAGTTCCAAATCTTCCCATATCTTCCTGTCGTCTTCTGAGCCCTCTAAACTCTTCCAACCTTTGCCTGTTACCTAGTTCCAAAGTCTCTTCCACATTTTCAGGTATCTTTACAGCAGCACCCCACTGTACCAGTACCAATGTACTGTATCAGTCTGTTCTCACACTGCTAATAAAGACATACTTGAGACTGGGTAATTTATAAAGTAAAAGAGGTTTAATGGACTCACAGTTCCATGTGGCTGGGAAGGCCTCACTATCATGGTGGAAGGCATAGGAGGAAAATGACATGTCTTACATGGCAGCAGGCAAGAGAAAGCATGTGCAGGGGAACTCTCCTTTAGAATACCACCAGATCTCATGAGACTTACTCACTATCACAAGAACAGCATGGGAAATACACACCCTCCTGATTCAATTGCCTCCCACCAAGTCCCTCCCATGACACTTGGGAATTGTGGAAGCTACAATTTGAGATTTGGGTGGGGACATAGCCAAGTCATATCACCAGTGCATCTCTCAATTGATAAAACAGGCCTTATAGAAGAGACAACCAGAACAGCTTATCCACTGAATCTTGTTGCACTTAAGGTACCCACAAGTAAATTAAGAACACAAGAGTAAGAATCACAGGGCTGAGAAAGCAAACACACACACACAATACACACATGTGCATTTATACATAATCTGTGTAGTATAATCACAAAGAGAAACCCCAAATTATATCAATTAGAATATAATTAATAAGCCTGGTATGCCAGTTAATTTGATTTGTTATCTTGACTGGTCCACAGATTGCCCAGATAGCCGAACATGATTCTAGATGTGACTGTGAGTGTGTTTTGGGATAAGATTAACGTTTGAACTCATAGATTGGGTAAAGCAGATTGCCCTCCATAATGTGGGCAAGGCTCATTCAGTCTGTTGAAGGTCTAAATAGAACAAAAAGGCAGACCCTCCTTCTCAGAAGACCCTCCCTCTCAGAGGGCTGAGTCTCTCTCCCACTCAACCAATCCAGCTTGATTGTCTTGAGCTGGAATATTGCTCTTTTCCTACCTTCAGACTAGAAGTGAATCATGAATTCTTCTTGAGTCTTGAGACTGCTGGCTTTTTAACTGAAACCATACCATTAGCTCTCTTGGGTGTCCAGCTTTCCAACTGTTGATTTCTGGAATTCCTCACCCTCCATAATCGTGGGCCAATTTCTCATAATAAATAACTTCCTCTCCTTATATATACATTCTGTTTGGCTCTGTTTCTCTAGGAAACCCTGACAAAGGACCTGGTGAGTTTTCATAAGAGTTATACAACTAAAGAAACTTTCAGCATATACTGAACAATCTGGAATTATAATACAAATACTAACCTAATCCTTGGGCCCTCAAACTTTCTGTGATCAGGAAGTAGTCTAACAAAACTACTCAGCCCCAAAGAAAGTGTATTCTCTAATGCTGGCTTTGCATGTGGGCAAAGATACTGAAGAAGATCCTTTTAGAAAGCAGAACCAAAGGCCACAGAGAGCAAGGTGCTTAGGGGTTCCTTGCAAGGAATGGAATCAGTGTCTAATCAAAGAACATTCCGATCCTTAATTAAGGTAGTCCTTGCAAATGTCTGCCCTGTGGGATTTCAGCATACTTATAAACCTGATGAAGCTGTCCAACTCCTAGTCTTCATTCTGAAGAGGAGTGTTCATTGCAGTTTTTCTGCCTCTGTTACACCAGCGTATGTTGGTTGTGTGGAGGGGGCAGATAACATTTTCGTTCATAGATCTCCAGATCAAGAGACTCCACACATCACCTAGATGGTGCAGCCCTTCAGCTCGATACTTTGAGCAGGTGCGATTCTAGGGCTATATCCCTTAGTGACAAGGAAAATGTTTTTAGTATTTAAAAAGGAGAGTGAACTCAACATTTGTTGAGCAGGAGGGGAGCCTGTGATCATAATTCCTTATCACTGAATATTATTGACTCTACCTTCTAATACATGGTAGGATATCACTTCCTGTGCTCCCCTGCCCTTCTCCTGGTTAAAATTAGACATTGTTATGAGAATTATTTTGACCTATGAAATGTGAACAGGGGTGTGTATCACTTTTGAGTAGTCTTAAGAGGCAGTGTGGCATTCACTACATTACCTCCTCTCTGTCTCAGCAACAGTAAGCATTATGTATAGGGACCATTTCATCAGTCTGGATATGGGAGTAAGGAGACATGGAGTCACTCTTCTTGTTGACCTACAATGGGCGTGTCATAGTCTAAGTCCCTAAGGTTTGGAAGTTGTTACTGCAGCATAATCTAGATTGTTCTGACTGCTTCACAGAACTCAGCAACTGTAGTTAACCACCAGCTGCATCTACTTTTACATTACCTTCCTACCTGCCTGACCCTTTAAGACAGTTTGCAACTCCTGAATATAATTTCTAAAGTTTCCAGCACTAAAATTCTGTGTTTCTCACTTATTTTCTACCCTCTAATCTAATTAAACAGAATTACGTTTAAATTGTATTTGGACCTTATACTTGTATTTGAAAATTTACAAATTAAGGAATCCGAGATGTGAGCTTTAACTCCATCATTTAGCAGCTATGTGAGCCTTGATGAATAGCTTATCCTTGATTAATTTATCTAGAATAAAAAACCTCTCATATCTATCTACATTGCAAGAAAATCTAGTGAGGAATAGGATACACAAAAGCACTTTAGAAAATGTAAAGCACTGGATTAACTTCCCATATTCCAAAGTTAAATTCATGCATCAGAAAGCCCTTCCCCCCATATATCAAAAATTCCTCACCTCGGTTAAAACAAGTTTGTATTTTCCCCATTCCCAGTAGAGATGAACTTCCTATTGATTTTCATGGCTGAAGGCATACTTCTCAGAATTTCTTTATAAGCCAAGTTATATCCTCAAGCCATAGACATCAAAGTCATTCAATATATAAAATCATAATTTTTATTTATATCAGCTTTCAATTATTTTTCACGTAATTGATTTGCCAAATAACAAATCTACATGAAAGACTTTTTCCCCTTTTATACCTTAACTTTGTTTATGTCTTTGCAATAGCATGTAACTCAGTGTGGCTAGGTCATAATTCATTTTCTATTTTCCACAATTAATTGTCAATCCTTTAAGGGATTATGTCTACACATATTTTTGTACCAGATGCTTGCTCATAAAAGGTGCTCCATTAATATGTTGGATTTAGCATATATTCATATATTTAAATTAAGTTAGCATATTTAAACTTAATTAAAATTAAAATTCCATAATAGTATTATAATAGAGAGATAATTCCTAATGTATATTTTTGCTACCAAGCACTTATTGACTTTAATAAGAAAATGTTTATAAATGTAGCATGGTCCTGTGTTACATCCTAACGCCTCCTAAAATATACTCACAGTGTGGGAAGAGCAGAGGCCCTGTAATTTACTAGCTGTGAGGTCACATACAGCTAGTCAGACCTTTGAGGCTCAGTTTACTTATCTGTAGAACTGAGACAGTAGTATGCATCTCATTGCCCTGCTCTGAGCTTAATTGAGTAGTAGAGAGAAAGTTTCTGGTGCTTGACAATCACTCAAATTTTATTTCTTATCTGGATTCATGAAGATGATCTAACTTCCACAGCATTGTTTTTTTCTCTATGTATGGACTAGAAGTTATCCTCCTTTGGCCCTATTATACTTTAAGTTGAAAAACCAAAAATTGAAAATGCAAAGAAAGCCTTGCCTTCTTTTTCAGTCTATGAATTAACAAGAGGAAGGCTGAGTTAGATGCACAACTCAACATTTAAAATATTCTATATTGCTCCCGCTAACATTGCCAATAAAATTTTTAAAATTTCCCATTTGCCATTACAGTGATAACCAATAGGTATTATTTTATATAATATATATTATAATATGTCTCTATATAAAAATGTATATGTGTGCATACATGAAACTATTCATGGGAAAATGCTATATAAATATAACTTGATTTTAAAAACATTATACTTATATTTTTGTTGCTTCAGAATGATTGCCAGTCTACATGTACTTTTTCATTTATTTGGAAATCAATCAATCAAGTAAAAGTCTTTGTTTTTTGTAATATTAACAAATATTATTAATTAACCAGTTAAATTGGAGGTTCCTTTTCTGATGGTTTTGCCAATATCCTCTTCAGTTATATTTGAAAAGTAAAATGACAAAGTTATTTATCCATTTTTTGATGATGCTTCGAAAACCATATGAAAATAATTCGCCACTTTTAAGTGAGTACTCTGTACATTCAGTAATAACTTCTAAAATCTTTTTTTTTGAGAGATGGAGCCTTGCTCTGTTGCCCAGGCTGGAGTGCAGTGGCACGATCTTGGTTCACTGCAACCTCCACTTCCTGGGTTCAAGCGATTCTCCTGCCTTAGCTTCTCAAGTAGCTGGGACTACAGGTGCGTGCCACCATGGACAGCTAATTTTTGTATTTTTAGTAGAGACGGGGTTTCACCATGTTGGCCAGGATGGTCTGGAGCTCCTGACCTTGCGATCTGCCCGCCTTGGCCTCCCAAAGTGTTGAGATTAAGGCATGAGCCACCACTCCCGGCCATGACTTCTAAATCTTATATGAGTTGTGAAGAATATGTATTAAGGCCATGCCAAATAATAAAAATGTACTTTTCTGAGGAAGAAATTTTTTTTACTGTGATTATTCCTGACTAGTAGTTTAAAACAACTTTAAACCACTAGTCAGGAATAATCATAGTAAACCAAATCACCTGTCACGTATCCTTAAATCTGTGAATAAAATATTGGATAATGTATAGAATGATGTTGATTACTCTTGTTCTTTGCCTCAAACATCTCTGAAGCCTTGCCAACCTTTATTTGCTTATTATCTAGTGTAATATAATCTCATTCAGTATCATCAGACAGTGGGGCTTGGTCCTTTATAACCCATGTTTCTAAATAAAGTCAACTCATGTCTTTATATCTTAAACCTTTATTTTTAATGACCATTCTTTTCTTGGATGGGGATCTATAATTACATAGCATTCTAGCATTATTTAAGTACTGAAAATACATAAGTCCTGAAATAGTTAAGCATGTTCTTGCTAACTCAAGGTCAACCTTGATGCATGCTCGCTTTCATACACCACAGAATTACAATGCAGGAGCTACTGAGATACACATAGAAACAATCGAGGTATATGCAGTTCTGTTTGTAAATAATCCTAACTTTGCAAATACTCCCAAATGGCTGAAAGTTTGTATTTCTTTTACTAAATCAATTGATCCTTATTCTACTGTGAACAATTCTTACTATATGTTGTCAATTTATCCATATTTTAGTCACAGTTAAAAATCAGCATGGCTGGAGATACTAGAGAACTGAGTGAGAAACTGCTGAAAAAACTATTCTAGAAGATTTTAAGTCATTACTTACCAGATTGTTGAAGAGGATGGAAATGTCATATTATTATATTAATTTAGGAATGTTTTTAAAAGCTATTATTAGGAATGTTTTAAAAAGCTATTATTCTTATAGGAGTTAGCTTTTGGCTTTTAAAAATGTGGTAAAATATACATAGTATCAAATTTACCACTTTAACCATTTTTAAGTGTGCAATTCAGTGGCATTTAGTACATTTACATCGTTTTGCAACTATTATCACTATAATAGTTCAGGAGATGGCTCCAGACGTTTTCATTTTCCCAAACGGAAACCTTGTACCTATTAAGCATCATATCTTCTCACATAAAAAACCTTGTACCTATTAAGCATCATACCTTCTCACGTCCTCTTTCTTCCAGCCCTTGATAACCACTATTCTACTTTTTGCATCTATGAATTTGACTATTCTAGGTATCTATATATGTGAGGACAAAATACTTATAGCACTTTGTATGTTTTCAAGGTTCATTTATATTATAGCATGTACTTTTTTTTTTTTTCCTAGACAGAGTCTTGCTCTGTTGCCCAGGCTGGAGTGCAGTGGCACAATCTTGGCTCACTGCAACCTCTGCCTCCCCAATTCAAGCTATTCTTCTGCCTCAGCCTCTCAAGTAGCTGGGATTACAGGTGCATGCCACCATGCCCAGCTAATTTTTGTGTTTTTAGTAGAGATGGGATTTCACCATGTTGGCCAGGCTGGTCTCACGTGATCTGTGTATCTCAGCCTCCCAAACTGCTGGGATTACAGGTGTGAGCCACTGCGCCTGGCCCGCATATATCCCTTTTCAGGCTAAATTATATTGCATTGTGTGTGTATAACACATTTTGTTTATTGATTCATGCACCCATAGACATTGGGTTGATTCCTCCTTAGCTATTGGGAATAATGCCGATATGGACATGGGTGTACAAATATCTGTTTGAGTCCTTGCTTTTCATTCTTTTGGGTATATGCCCAGAAACAGAATTTCCAAATCATATGTTTGTTCTATTTTTTAATTTTTGAGGAACCACCAAACTATTCTCCACAGCTGCTGTACCATTTTGTATCCCACCAGCAATATACAAGTGTTCCAATTCTCTTCATCCTTGCTATCACTTGTCTTCTGGAATTTTAATTTTTAAAAATAATAGCAATCTCTCATAGGTTTGAAGTGGCAGTTAGGATGACTTTTGAGTAATAAGAGTTTTAGATATTAATTAATTGGGCTAAGAGTTAGGAGACTATGCAGCATTTGAACAATGTTTAAATTCACCCATCTTTGGTTAAAATTTATCCGATATAAAATTAGAAGATCTGTTCATGAACTGAATAAATAATGTATTAATTACTCTATGCTGAGCACCATACTAGACAGAAGAGTGGGTTATACAGGCCTGTGCCCATGAGAAATGCCTCAGGTATTTGAGAACTTAAGTCAAACATGTTGTAAGCTCTTTAACAATTGTCTGCAACAATAAGAGTAAGTGGTCTGTTGATAAATGAAGCAGCAATATTATCTTACATTTAATTCTTCATGCAGAGCTTTCAAGTTATTTTGAATTGCACCATCACATTTGCTCAGGTCTTTGTCCTTGAATATAAAATAGTGATGGTCAACTCTGAAAGACCAGTATGTAAAAATGAAGAGTGTGTCAGCTGCTCTTTGATGGCCCTACTTGACCCACAAAACCCCTTGGAGTGTCCAAAAACTTTTTCACACTCTGTATTATATGGATATGCTCCTGGAATCTGTAGGTATTTCAGATGTAACGTCCTAAATGCTCTGCTCCCTCATTTACCTTTCTCTCTCCCTTAATAGTTTTTGTCTTGGCTGGGCACAGTGGCTCAGGCCTGTAATCCCAGCACTTTGGGAGGCCAAAGTGGGCGGACCAGGGGATAGAGACCATCCTGGCCAACATGGAGAAACCCCATCTCTACTAAAAACACAAAAATTAGCTGCACATGGTGGCATGTGCCCGTAATCCCAGCTACTCCGGGGGCTGAGGCAGGAGAATAGCTTGAACCCGGGAGTCAGAGGTTGCAATGAGCTGAGATCGCGCCACTGCACTCCAGCCTGGTGAAACAGTGAGACTCATCTCAAAAAAAAAAAAAAAAAAAAAAAGTGCCTCTTTGAAGGCAATGGATATTACTGTGAAAGATAATTTAGCCTGGCCTAGTGCCTGATTGTATTAATTAATCACTGAAGTCTTCCTCTGGGCCTGGATATTATTATTTCAGCATCCTTCTGAGAATCCACCCTGGGCAGCCAGTAGCAATTATTTCTATTTTGTCCCTTACACTACTAACTGCCAGCTTTGGATTAGCATCACTATCTCACATTGCAGATGAAGAAACTGAGGCTTAGAAAGTTGATCTTGCCATTAATGCTACTGTGATGAGATTCCTTTTAAAAGATGAAAAATTTGAGGCTGAGATAGAATTAGAATATTTAGGCAGAATTCCAGGCATCCTGAAGCTAGTGATCTTCCTACTTATCACAGAAAATTTCTGAGGCAGGTGGAAATTTACCTCTATTTTTGACACAAGATTAAAAATGAGAAAAAATATGCCAACACCACTTTTTTATTTCCTCTGCAGCCCAATGCCTTAACTAGGATATTAAAAGTTAGAACAAAAGTTCTGACTTTAAATTTACCATTTACAATTTGCTCTTCCTTAATATTTGTTCAGAACAAAAGTTTATCTTGAGATTTTCCTACTAACATTATGTTCTTAAGACTCATTATTTTCCCATGCATTTTTTTAATTTGGGCAAACAAACTAAAAGGATATCCCCAGGAGATGCCGCTTCAAATGCGATATTCCATAACTTAAAAATTTATCACAGTCTAGTCATGTCTCCTATACTCCAAATATTTATCTTAGGGGCAATCTTTCTTTTCCTTGCAATTCAAGGCCAGGCTTTAATTTGGCAGACAACCAAACCCTCCCATGTGACTTTGATCCTTGAATGACTGACTGTCTTTAAAAGGCTCATGTTTTATTAGAGTGTGTGATTAAAACAAGAAGATAAGTGGTGAAATCATGGCCAGAGAGACCAGCTGAATATATGGTCCACTCTCAGGAGAGAACTGATTTGAGGTCTATTAAAATGAAATTATGGTGGGCCATAATGGAGGGCAGTTGTGCTATGAGCCATGTCACAGAGTATGTCCATAGGTATTGCAACACTGTGGGTATGAAGGATCACACAGACAGATGTGTGCCCCAGTCCGTCTGCCCAGAGGGGTTGCTCCTGCCCATAGAGCTAACTCCTACCTTGTCTTTAATAAATGACCAACTCTTCGTCTCTAACTTATAGCCTCCTCTTGTCCCCAGGATGGGTGCATTTTCTTTCTCTCTCCTCCCATTGTGCCTGAGTATCTTTGCCAGGACACTTACCATGCTTGGATATAAATGTTGACTTTCTTTTATGTCATCTCAGGATATGAGTTTCTTAAGAACAGGGAATGATTCTCATATGTTTCCATATCCCCAGTGCCCAACATAATAGAAGGAATTTAATATACATTTGTGAATGAGTGAGGATAAATTGTAGGCAAAAATCCATGAATTGATTTGCTTTGTCAGTCTTCTGCCTGTGCATATCCCTGTCACGGTACTTAGCATATGCTTTTGTAAATGTTTAATGACTTATCTGTCACTCCACTGTGCTGTAAACACCATCAAGACAGGACTTTCAAGGTGCTCATTGGTTTGCTGTTGTCTGTCCAAAGTGGTGCCTTTAATGGGTTTGTTGAAGGCCCATGACCAGCTGCCACCTTCCTTTTCAGCATATTTTCATATAACTTCCTGCCCTCACACCATGTCAGATGACACGAAACATCTTCCAGGTTGCTATCTTTTGCCTCTGTACATTTGCACATGTTAGTCCCTCCTCCACCCTGAATACTCCTCTTCTCTCCTAATTCCTAATTTTCCTTTAGGTCCAACTGAAACATCACAGCTTTTGTAAAGACTTCCTTGACTACTCTTCTGAGGCTGGGCCACATGCTTCTGTGATGCTCACACAGCTCTTGATGTTCGGTCTCTCATCACATTTACTCTTTGTTATGCCTTTGTAATGGAAAATGTTGCCTCCTAAATTGTAAAGTCCATAGATCTTGCTCTGCAGTGATTCCCCAGCACCCACCACAGTGCCTGGCATGGCTGGCTTGTACTATATACTAAGTAAACATTTTTGAAGATGTAGTATTCACATTTTCCACAGACCACCACCATAGTCCCCAATTTGCCACATTTCCTAATGTTCCTCAACTCACCCTCATTATTCCACACAATTTACAATTTAGTTTTGCACTTACAGTGCTGCCTGAATGCCTTTCCACTTCCTCTGACATCTGTTAAACCTCCAATAAATTTTCCTTGTCTTCACCAGCACCCATGTATTACCTAACCCTCAGAAATCTGTTTTATTACCATTTGCACCACATCCATTATTTTCTGAGGGAATTCTACCTTGTGCTGCTTGTGGAATGTGACATTTGCCTCCCCAAACAGGAAATTCATTTTTTGTAGCTTCCACTGCAGCCCAGGCTCTGCTCTTTGGCACTTTTCTTCACAAACCAGTTGAATGAAGCTGGGCAATTCCAGACTCAGTAAACACCACCTAGTATCACCATGAATGTGGAAGGGAAACAGAGGCCATAGAAACGACGTGTGAAAATTTGTTTTTTGATATTTCAAAAGAAGCATCACAAAAGGGTCATTATGGGCAAAAAATCCTCCAGGGTTATTAGACTTCTTTGCTTTATTTTGTGGGTTTTTATCATCTTTTCTTTCTTTCTTTCCTTCTTTTCCTTTAGACATAATATATATATTTTTTTTCTGTTTCAGGTTGTCACATTGCTAAATCTAGTAGTAGAACAGGATTAAGCAATCATTTCAACTTAAATTTCAGACCATTTTACACTAGACTTGAAATTAGGAGATCTGAATTCTATTCCTAGAAAGTGTCCCTAAGTAATTTTAACTGCCTACAAGTAACAGGTCATCTCTACATCTCCAAAATGAAAGGTGATTCCTGGATGGTCTCAGAACTTAATTGGCTAAGATAAAGACAGTGGACCTTTCTAAGCCTTTTTTTTTTTTTCCCCTTCACTCTCCTCTCTCACATTTGTCTTTCTATTTTGGCTAGTACAGTTTTCTACGATCCAGCCCTTCCCCCTTCCTTTTCACCCTATGAGGAAAGCCATCCTGATTGTTTTTCACTCACTGATGTTCACTTCCCTTGCACATCGTGATTCAAAATCTGCTTCTTCCAAACAACCTCCCTAAGTACCCTGAGGATGCCAGTTCTTTCTTTGCAGAGTTCATTTGATAAAACTTTTAATTTTCTAGTATTCCTTATTTCTTAAGTCTGTTTCTAATTCATAACATGACGTTTTAAAATGGAGACTGAGAAACCAGACAGAGACTAGAGGAGGTAACTAGGATAGTAAGGAGCTAGGATGTCCCTTGGGGATGTAAACACCTGGAATGTATTTCTTCAAATATTACTCTACGAAGGATTGCTAGGGCAAAGAGATGAAAGTAACATGGAGGTCCAATATAAGTAACCTTTTTAGTGAGACTAGAGAGTGCTGTCTGACCCAGAGGCCCCAGGTCAGGGCAGGGCCACCGAGCAGCCCCTGTTTCTCAAGCTGTAAAGAACTTGAGAAACAGAGCCTGCTCCACTGGGATTAGATGATGTGTGGGGTCTCTTTGAGTTCTGCATCCTGGGGTTCACGATCAACACATGATTATTGAATTATTATTTTTACATTACAAATAAAGCTTAGTGGCTTTTGATATTCCTTCTAAGTCATAAAACCTATTTTTCACTCTCCAATACTTTGCCAGGCTCCCCAACCACAAATATGCCATTAAGAAAAATCACAATTTTAGATGAAAGAGAAGTGAAATAATGACCTTTCAGGTGTAATGTCTAGGAAAATGTTCCCTGATAACCACTCTATTCTTCAAGCCCTTGAAGAAAAGAGACCTTCGCTTTAGCTCTGCCCCTCATCTGATTCCATAAATACTCTGTTTCTGGGAACTGTGAAAGGGAGCCGCACTACGATCCCTTCTCTGTGTTGTTCTATCTTTCATCTTCACAGAGGTGTGTTACTGAAGGGAGGTGATGATGAGCCATCGAGTGTTGCTGGAATATCAGAATATGACTTTCCTTAAAAGTCCTTTTCACTCTTTAAGGTTGCAAGTCACACAATTGTTTTTTGAAGGATGACTCCTCTACATGCTTTACTCTCCACTCACTATCCTCTTACACACACAGAGCAGAGCAATACGTTTGTAACCAGCTTCCCATAGATTTCCGCTGTTATCTGTCACTTCACACTCCAGATGAAAATGTTTTCTTCCAACGTCTTCTTAAAAAATAAATATGCTGACTGAAGGTACTTGTTCCAAAAATTGTTAATAATTCTTCACAGTGCCTTCCCCTCGCTCTGAAGTAAATGGCTGGTTGCAACCAATGAAAGCCTGGTTCTATTTATATGGAGGAAGCTGCTCCTCTTCTGGAAGATTTTATTATTTTTTGGTGTAAAGACAGACCTTGGTTTATTGGCCCAAGATGATTTGCAGCAAAATTGTGTCCGCATAACTGCAGAAGTAATTAAGCTCACATTGGGGCTATCTGTCCTGCTGTCAGGGAATGGAGAGAAGTCCGCGGTGTAATTTAACTTAGGAAATGCTGACGCTGAGTCCTGGGGGTAGTAGACAGAAGAAATGCTCGATTGTGGGAGTCATTTTTCCTCCAGCGGGTCACTGTCACCCATTATGAAGTCAGGACTTATTCCGAAGAGAGCAAAAGTTCACTGAATTTAGACAGAAACCACAGCTGCAAAAAGATGTTATGCTGAAAAAAACAGCAGAAACCAGAGGAAACATAACATGGTTCACATTTTCCAACGCTTCCAGGCAGCAGGCTTATAGGTTTGTGCTGAAAACGAAGGTATGGGTCAGACGGTTGGGGGTTTAATTTCTGCGTCTGCCTTTTTCAAGCTGGTGACCTTAGAAAAAGTTCGGAACTAATCTACACCTTAATTCATGTTTCTGTGAAAAAAGGGGTGATCATAAATATTATCTGACAGAATTGCTGTGAGGATTAAATAGAATAGCACAAGTAAACAGATTATGATTGCTACAGGCTGAATGTTTGTGTCTCCCTCGAATTCATCCATTGAAACCTAATCTCCAAGGTACTGGTATTAGGAGATGAAGCCCTTGGAGGTAATTAGGTCATGAGGTGAAGCCCTCATGAATGGGATTAGTGCCCTTGTATGAGAGATCCCAAAGAGTTGCCTTATTCCTTCCACTGTCTGAGGACACAGTGAGAAGAAACCATCTATGAAGCAAGAAGAGGGCCCTGACAAGACACCCAATCTGCTGGCACCTTAATCTTGAACCTACTGGCCTCCAGCGTGTAGAAAAGAAAATTCTGCTGTTTCTAAGTTACCTAGTTTATGGTAACCTGTTATACCAGCCAAATGGACTAAGACAACCACCAAGCCTGGCACATAGTACATATTCAATAACTATCCACCCCGAACTTCATTTACTAGAGTTAAAATGTAATCCTTCTTGGTCTCATCTTGGGTATTGAAATGGTTACTCATCCCCTCTGAAAAAATCTAAATTTGACAAATTTGGTGGGTTTAAATATTCATCTTTGACAACTGTCTTAAAGATGTACTTTGGTTATCCCTCTCCAGTGTCAGGTAGTCTTATTTTTCACTTTCTGTATCAGTGAGTGGTGCTGCACTTAAATCCTTATCTTCTGTAGCTGCATTAATGATGTACTTATCTGTTTACTTACTTTTAAGGTCTGATAGTAAAGGTTGAAAGATGTGATAATGATATCTATGGTAGTGTGGGAAAAATTATATTGGATGAAGAGAGATGAAATGGTTTTTCCTAAAAATGTGAAACGCTTTCTTGCATGCACTAAGTGATGTGAAAATTAGACCACAGTAGAGGGTGCAAATCCACAAAAACCAGCCAATCTCACATAGAGGCAACCACTGTCATTTTATTTGGAGAATGTGTGATCTTGCTCATGGGAGAAGCCAGGTGCAGGTCTCTCTGGTTCAAAGCATCCAATTAACACAATTGGAAAGTCCAGCAGGGTAATGTACAGAATGGGCCAAGAGCTTCTCTGCTCAGCTGGCGGGGGCTCTATGTCAGGTTCCCAGGAAACAAATAACATAACTACCACTGTTACCATAGGATTAAGATCTTCAGGAAAGCATCAGCCATTCCTCTCAGAATGTCAGACTGTTTAAGCTGAGTAGGATTTGGAAGAGCATCCAGATGAGTCTTAATTTTTACAAATGAGGGAACTAAGATTCAGAGAGTTGACAATAATTAAGGAGGGACAAGAGCTCCACTCTGTAGAATTTCAGTGCAAAGTGCTTTGACTCTATCATGCTGCCCTATTACATCAAAGTTTTGGAAATCTCTGACAGTGACCGATAAAACGTAACAGAGCTGCAACCCCACTAAGCTGGGATTGTATGTCTTGGATTTAAGCCACTTAATCATCATCATTAGAATAAAACACTGACTGAGCCTTGCTAAGTTTTAGTCACTGACAGTGAAATGCTATAACACTTCGAAGGGCCCATAGAGTGGCTACGTTATAGTGGTCATTCAATACATAAATTATCATTATTAATTTTATTATTAATATTATTATAAAGATACATGGATGAATAGCATTTTTATTGTCTCTATCATTGTGAATCCCAAAATAAGGGTGGGAAGATCAGATATCTGTAGGTTCTTTCATAATGAGTGCTGTAGTTACCAGGATTTCTTTGAAGGCTGGATCCGTATCTCGTTAAACTGAATGGATCATTTGTCTTCTGAAACTGTTGGTTTCTTCTTTGTTCCCTTGTCTAATGAAAATCAGAAACTTTAGTATGGTATTTGGTGTACTTTATGGCATGGACTATGTTTATTTTGTAGTTTTCTGTCTTGTTCCCATCTCCTACCCAATAGCTATCCTCTGTCCAAAAGGAAGATAATTTTCTTGAATGAACAATAGCAATATATTATTGCTTTAAGACAAAATTTTTACGTTTAATGGAATGTGATGGCTGGTGAAATCCTCATTAGCATTATGGATAGTCATGTTTAAGGATAGTTGGAGAACGTCAGAAAAATCCCCACCCCTTTGTGAGTGATGTTAGAACAGCCACCCATGAGAATACTTGTTTCCCTATATGTTTTGGCATTTGCCCTTTATTGGCAGACCTTGAGCTATGTACCTAAACTGTGTTTCTGAAATGCAACCTCCTTGAAGAAATGACTGTGTCATTGACAGGTGGCAGGAAGGGAAAACACTATGCAAAATACTTTATGCACATTATGTGTTTTAAGTCTCATGGCAAGCTAGACAGCAGGTATCAGTGTTTCTGTTTTACAAATGAGAAAATAGAGGTTGAGAAGTGCTACTCAATTTGACTCTGGTCATGAGCTTAGGAATTAAAGTGCCAGGTCTCCACAACACTAATGTCTGTGCTATCTCCCCCATACCAAACTGCTTGGCTCTGCATCCTTATATTTACCTGGGAACCCAGAACATATTAAGACTTCATCACATTTGTGTGGAATGAATGTAGAGACCAAGATTTTGCATGACTCATTAAAAATATAATTCAAGTGTCTGAGCTCTACCTCTGCTGATAACTTTTTGTGGTCTTAGACAAGTCATTTTGGCTCCTGAACTCTTATTTTCTGACCTGCAAAGTGGGACCTAACATCTCTTACTCTAGTGCATGAAATTCTTTGAGGATAAAATGAGAGTATGGATGAGAAAACACCTTTAATGTAATGCTTCCATTGCAATGGAGCCAGTAAAATCTGCAGGGGTAAGATGACCTGGCACTGCTAGATGTGAATAGCAGCCTGAATTGTCATTCTTCCAAGTCTAATTCATGCTCAGGACAGGCTAACCATGCCTGTGAATGTCTCCTTCTTCCAGATGAAGTGTCCAAGAGGCTTTTGGCTGAGGCAGTAGATGACTCTGCATTAGTGCCATCTTCTTCTTGATACTTCACATACGGCACATGGACAAAGATTTCCAGCAAATAGATGATAGTATAGAAACAACTAATATCAATTAGTATTTAAAACTTACAAAAGGAGGCATTTTTGGAAGAAGGAGAGAGATAAAACACCTTTTTTCATAACCAGTGGAAGAGGATGGGAAGGCCAGAGGCCTGTAATGTCTGTGCCTCCCCTGGCACAGTTACACCACCCAGGAAGCCTCTGAGCAGTCAGCTTCATGGTCAAAATAGATCGAGTGTGGACTTAGAAGCAGGCATGCCAGGAATCAAAGTTATCTCTAGGCAGTTTTCATTCGCTCATTAATTAAAAATTCATGCACTCAACAATTATTTATGTTGCCAAGTACTGTTTAGGCACTGAGTATAAAATATTGAAGAAAATAGGATCTTGTCTCATGTGAAACTTATGTCGGAGTAGGACAAATAGGAAGCAAAGCAAACCAGTAATTGAATTTTTTAAAAAAGCATTTGACATATTGATAAGTGCGATTATGAAAGCAAAACAGAAAAATGTCACTTAATCTTTCTGAATCTGATTTTCATGCTCAGTCCAATGGAATTTAGAGTATCAAATGTGCAGTATTCTTAGGAGGACAGTACCAAGCACAGTGCTGGGCACACAGTGGGTTCTTTGTCAATACTAGTTTCCTTAACCATTCTCTTTGTTATGGTTCTCCTCCTTGTTCCAAATTTTATAATATGGGTGAAAACAAGTTAAAATAAAGTTTGAAATAGAAAAGTTCTCAGAAGAGTGGCATGTGATCTGAAAGACACTAAGCAAGGGAAAACATGAAAGATACCGAGCAACGGTTTTACCCATTTTACCTGACATTTTGAAAGAGAGAGGATTAGAGGTGGTTGCCTGTACATGAGTGCTAAGCACACACTTAGGTATGAGCTGGCAAATTTACCTTCCTCTCCCTTATAGAAAGCATCTCCCTAGGTACCAGTAATGAAGCCTAGATCCCCACTTTTATCTCACAACTCCTCCCCCGTCAAGCTTCATTGCTATATACCTGCAAATCACTTTTACCAATTGTGATGATAGTGGTGGCTACCACTTAATGAATATCTATTATGCACTAGGCCCTATGGTTTACATAAAAACCATCTCATTTAGTTCTCACATGAGCCCTTTTATTTTTTTCAATTTTTAAAAAGTTAAAGACAATTTTTTAGAGCAGTTTTAGTTTCCCATCAGTTTCACATACTCTGATATACTCTCTGCGCCCACACATGCAGAGCTGCCCCCATTATCCCCAGAATGATGCATTTGTTACAACGGATTCACCTACAACGACACACCATAGACATACAAAATCCATAATTTACATTAGGATTTACACTTGCTGTTGCACGTTCTATGGACCTGGACAAATGTATAACGACATGTATCTACCATAGTATCATACAGAGTATTTTCACTGCGTTAAATGTCATCTGTGCTCCCCCTAGTCATCCCTCCTTCTACTCCAACCCCTAGCAACCACTGATCTTTTTAATGTTTCCATGATTTTGTTTTATTTATTTTTCATGGAAGAAGAACTTAACAGTTTAAGACGCTTGACTTATCAAGGATGTGGCAAAGATACTATAGTGTATTTGAAACTGTTTGAGTTATTACAATTATTTTGTTTCAACTTAACATCTTTCTCTAGGGTGTCAGACAGATGCAGACCCTGATGCTTGCTCTCAAGATTGGTTTTCCTTAGCTGGTAGCAAATCCTGGCTTTGCCAAGTTTATATCCCAGTTCTGTCTCAGTATTGACTTTCCTCCTGGATCCCTAGTGTTGGCAGGTTTAAGAAAGGTTAAAGTGAACTCTAACTATGATGCAAACTTCAATGTCTACTGGCCAGGTGGATAGAATTAGGCCAATGTATAACATTAGGGAGTAGTGGGAACTGTTTCAAACAGAAAACACACACCTCATTTAAAAGGGGCAACTGGCTACTAAGCTCCAATTATTTGTTGCCATAGGAAAAAGCAAATGCTGTTGGTGAAGCTTAAGCTTGAATTATATATATATATGTGTGTGTGTGTGTATATATGTGTGTATGCGTGTGTATATATATATATGTGTATATATATATTTATTTTTAAGACATGATGCAATCCAAATAACATTCATCTGCACATTCATAGGCTTCTGGGTTTTAAGCTCTGAATTTGAGAAGTTGAGTGTGAAAATATGTGAAAGAGCAGAGTGGAGCTCAGCTAAAATTAGTTCAAACTCTTGATATGGCAAGTGTCCCTTTGTGCTTATCATAGAAAGAGGGAAATCACTTATTCATGGTCCCACAGCAGGTCAGTGCACCACTGGAACTCCAACTCAATTTCACAGCTCTCAGACCAATGACCCTGCTGAAGTACTCTGCCATCTCACTCACAGCTTGGGCAGGTACATAAGACTGACAAGAAATAGCTTTCTCCACTGCTGATTGGATTTGGAGGTTGAAGAAGGCAGGATAAGAAAAGGATTGGATTTAGAGGGATTATATGATTGACTCAACTTAATATTTCTTAAGCTACTGTGTAATTGAAATTATCTTAATATGTTCTCTTCTTCACAGAGACTCAGTCTTTGAGGGCCATCATCATTCCTGTACAAATGAAAAAAATTCTGTATTGCTTAAGGTAAGAAAGAAAAATCTACTAGCTCTTATACTCCACAATGCTAAAGTGTCATATTGTACAGAAAACTTTTTATTCACACAAATTCCAATGCAGATGTCTCTGGTTCGTTGGCTGTCCTGGAGGGACTCCTTGAAGAATGGTTGGGGGTCCAGACTGCTTCCACCCTGGGACAATCATCCTCACATGTCACTAGTAAAGAGAGAGACTCACACCTGGGAGATGCTTTATATGGGGTCAACGTGGGAAAAGAGTACATCATTTCTCTCACACTCCATTTTCCAGACCTGGTCAGATGGCCCACCCTGACACACAAGGTGGTGGAAAATATGTTTTCTATGTTTCCAGAAATGTGAAGGAATGAATTGGTTAAGATGTAATATTATTTCTACAAGGAAAAAAATAACAGAAACAAAAATAGAAAGGCAAATATTCTGCAAATGATTTTTCCCATTGGAAACTTGATTATGGTTGAATTGTAAGGATCAAGTTTTGTGGCTGGAAACAGAATTATCACATCTAATGTAAAGCATGCTTAGAGGCAGGTAAAATGCAGGAGGATGAGGATGAGGATGTGGATGGCTTCTTGCCTGCCAGCTGACTTCCAGAAAGACATTCACAAGCATGGTGGGCCTGAGATTCCTAGGTGATTTTTTGGAGGTTAATTCTCAGTGGAAACGTTGTAAAATCTGAATGGCCAGCCAATCAGAAGCCCTCTCTGATTCTGTCTTGGCCTCTTTTAGAGAGTAGGGTGTGGAAAAAGTTGGCCATTTTTGGAGAATGGAACAGTCTCTACCTGCCTGGCATTCTTGCCTTATAAAGGCATTGTACTTTCCCATACACTGGGAGGCTTGGGTTTTTTTAATGATTATAGAAATTTTTCACCACGAATTTTTGGAAATAAATATTGTTGTTTCTTATGAGGTTGAGAGAGAAAAAATTAGTTAAGAATCAAGGGAAATAAAATGCCCTGTGTGCAAATACAATGACTATAGCCAGAGGGAAAACATCAGACATAGAGTTGTCTTTAAGAATAAAAACACTAAGCAGACTTGTACAAGAATATCACATTCGCAATTAATATGCAGATGAAGTCTCAAGGCTCCAGACAGCCTCTGAAACGAATTGCTTCCTACAAAGGTGAAGCATCCATAATTTGGCTCATCCTTAGGAATAGTAGGCTGAATTTACTGTGATCCATTTGCATCAGGGCATTGGCCTGCAGTGAACATTTCTCTTCATATCTTAGTTTCCAGGTGCCTGGGCAGAGATTCTTTCAATGATAGTCACTATTCCAGTGCTGAAAATTCTAAAATTCAGAATCAAGCATCTTATAGCCTGTATTAATCTGCTATGGCCGCTCTAACAAGTAGCAAAGATCATGTGGCTAAAATAACAGAAATTCATTCACTCACGATTTTTGGAATCTTAGTTTAACGTGTCGTCAGGGTCGGCTACTTCTGAAGCCTCTCTTTTTGGCTTGCAGATGGCCATCTTTTTCCAGTGTCTTCATATGACCTTCTCTCTGTAGCAGCCACACTTCCTTGTTTTATAAGGACATGAGTCCCATTAGATTAGGGTTCACTCATATGCCTTCATTTTGATTTAACTACTTCTTTAAAGACCCTGTCTCCAAACAAGGCCACATTTGGAGGCCCTGGGAGTGCGGACTTCAACGTACAAATTTTGAGAGGACACAATTCAGCCTGTAACAAAACCCCATTTTCTGAACTGCCGGCAAGGTTCTATGAGACATCCCTAAATATTCTGGAAGGACAGAAGTTAAAAGTCAAACAAGAAGCTGCAAATATGTTATTTTCTTCTACATACAATGCCTAATCTATTCCCTTGGATTCTTCAGCCCCCAAAGAAAAGGCATTCTCTTCTGGCACAAATGAGTTGGAGTTTGGTTTCCTATTACTTGCTATGCAAAGAACTCTTAAACACCATATTCATAGAGTCCCTTCTCCAACACATTCCTTCTCATTGACAAGGACATCTCCTCTGTACTTTCTTCAACCTAAGCACTACTGTCCTACCTCCTGGTTTTACCATGGATGTCTAATGCTCCTCCCCCTCTTGAAGGTTCTTTTTCACTCTGATCTTCTGAATTTACCTCCCTAGGATCTCCTTTCTACTTGCTTAGAGCAAAGATGATGTTGTTATAGAAACCTTTCCTTATTAACATCAATTGGAGATGACTTGGGAAAAGAAGTTAGGGGCCTTAGGGGCTGCTAAGAAGGCAAACATACAATATTATTATTTGTACACACACACACACACACACACACAGAGAAAGTTATCTTCCAAAATTCTGTTCAAAGTTAATCTTCCCTTAGAAACCTTTCAAGTGTAATCCCATGTCTAATGACCAAATCATGTCACATGAAATCACCACTTAGTAGTGATGCGTTTGGCATAATATGACCTGAAAGTCAAATAGGCAACCATTCATACTGCTCTGTACTCCTTTTCAACCCTGTTTTCTCACTTCATCCTCCTCATCCTCTTAAATACCATATTGGCTCATTCTATAAGCATGAAGAAGGATATTAGATGAAAGTATATCATCCTTATAGCTCATTCTGGGCAGCTGTCTTCCTATTTATATTCTACAAGTATCTTAAAACCCCAAACGATGAGACCATACTGTCAAAAATTCTAGATATATTCATCTTAGATCTTTTTTTTTTTTTTTTTTTTGAGACAGGAGCTCACTCATTTCACCCAATGTCAAGGTCATGGCTCGCTGCAGCCTCGACTTCCAGAGCTCAGGTGATCCTCCCACTGCAGCCACCCAAGTAGCTAAGACTACAGGTGTGTGCCACCATGCTAGGCTAATTTTTTATATTTTCTGTAGAGATAGAGTTTTGCCAGGTTACCCAGACTAGTGTTGAACTCCTGGTCTAAAGCTATCCTCCTCACTTGGCCTTCCAAAATGCTGGGATTACAGGTATGAATCACCATGGCCAGCCTCAATTTAGATCTTATCCAATTCCCCTTTTTGTGTGTGTATGTGAGAAATAAGGTCCAAAGATTGATAAGAGATTGATGAATATCTGGAAGTAATTTCCTGGCAGAGATCAACTTGAGTGCAGGTCATTAGATACCCAGGTAGGTGGTCTCTCTACTGATTTCCTTGGACACAATATGACATTTCTAATTCAAAGCAGCAGGTCTTTCCTTGGAATGATCAGGAGTGCCCAGTGTGACATGTCTTCTTAAATCAAAGGCAACATTGGATATCAACAGGGATATAGAGAAGAGAGACAAATTAAGTTTCCTGAGGTCAAGGCCTGAAGATATCTGTAAGTTTAGTTTCATCAGCACTTCACTGTGATATGTTAGGGCAACTGACAGGAGCCAGGGATAATAAAAGGAAATAAAATTTAATCTGCTAAATGAGCAAAGACTCAAGCAGGACCCTGGAGCTTAAACAGAAAGGACCAAGAAGCCAGAAGAGCTTTACTTACAGGTAGAATCAAGAGGTTCTTACACTTTGTGATTCGGAAAGCAGCAGAAAATTCCCCATCCCCCAAATATTTTCCTAATAATCTAACCATTGTGACTAAAATTCTATTTTTTGTGCATCATTTGTTTGGATTTCAAAGTCTTCTCTGTTTCAAGAGGCCTTTATTGAAATGGAAACAGTCGTGGGATAGACAACACCACTTTATGAAATAATCTGTCTGCTATGGAATGAATTGCATCCCCCAAAACATATATTGAAGCTGTAACCTCCCATGTGATTACATTTGGAGATAGGACTTTTTTGATAGTAATTAAACTTCAATGACGTTATAAAGGTGGGGCTCTAATGTGATATGACTGGTGCCCTTGTAAGAAGAGGAAGAGACACCAGAGCTCTCTCTTTCTGTCTCTCAACTCATTGTCTCTGCATGTGCTCAGAGGAAAGACCATGTGAGAACAGAGAGAAGGCAGCCATCTGAAAACTAGGAGGAGAGGTCTCACCAGAAAGCAACCCAGATGGTGTCTTCATCTTGGGCTTCCAGCCTCCAGACTGTGAGAAAATAAATTTCCATCGTTTAAGCCGCTTAATCTAAGACATTGTGTTATGGCAGACTGAGCTGACTAATGCACTATAAAAGTCCGCTCTGAATACCTCCTCTGCATTTTCCTTAGTCATACAACAACACCTTCCTCACTTTGTTCTCAGTGTTATCTCCACTCTACATGAGCTTTCACCTGCTCCTTTCTGACAGGTGCTTCTGTTTTCTTGTTTGGAACTTGTTGCTACCTTTTGCCTGAGATGTGTAGTCTTTGTTTTCCTGATTTTTGACCCTCACGTCCCTCAAACGTTAGCTCATTCCCCTTAAGTCTTTTTGATCCATAGTGCCACTTTTTGGATCCTAAATAGTTACTTTAACATTAATTATAGAAATACTATTTCTACAACCACTATCTGATGGCTACTACTCCTTCCATTTAAGAATGTAGCATGTGAAAGCCAGTTTTCCTATGTGAGTTCCTACATGAGCTTCCTTGCTCCCTAAGGTATACTTACTCTGTTCTCCAGACGAAGACACAGGATGAGAGGTTAATTTATGTGAGGTCACCCCCTCAGTCCATCAGTAAGCAGTAGGGTTGGTATCCAAACCCAGGTTGGACTGACTCTGAAGCCAACATTATTTCTTGCCTCCTGTCCCTGGCTTTGCTGGCAGATGAGGCAAATCCATCCCAGGCATCTGTGAAGAAGTTTCAGGCAGTACTGTGCCATAGAGCACCCGGCATCCGGTCCTTCCTTGTCTCCTAATAATGTTTAGGAAAATCTTCCATGAGAATAACCTGGTACCACCAAGAATGCAACTCTCAGAAATTGTTCAGTTTAGTCAAGTTAAACAAAGGTGAAGTTATTGAAGGGCAGTCTGTTTTTAAGAATCCAAATGGTTAGCAGGCCCTCATTTTCAGCAAGCTTAAGATTAAGGGCAAATTGCAAGGCATATTTTACATGCCCCATTAAACTGGTGGGATTAAGTGTGCACAAAAAATAATTGCCTTTTGATGTGAATAAAGCACAAAAAGCTCAGACAGAGGAAGCATGCCCCTTAATTTATAGTCCTATAGGAGTCTTTCTCTGCAATTATCATCTTAACATTGGAAAGCTTAATATACAGTAATGCCAAAAGGTACACAGCAGCAAAGTCTGCATCTTCTGACTGTTTTAGGTGAAGCTATTGTCCCTTGCAGTCAGACTCTGCACTTTCTCCATAGAGCTGACAGAGTTCACAACAAGGACCATCGGCAAACCCTGTTGGGGTCAGATGCTTACTGATATCTCTCAAGAGTAGAGGGAGAGGGCCCCCAGGACTGCTTTCATGGCACCCTCCCCAACACCTTCTGAAAGGCCATCCAGGCTTTTCTCTGAGCAGATGCAACTAATCAGATCCACAGATGCCAATGCTTCAATTACTTGGAAATCATAGTATTAAATCAGTCTTGTGAAGGATTGAATACTTGGATTTCTTTCCCAAGGTATTAATAATTTGAATTTGCTCAGAAAGATCCTATGGGATTAATGTAAAGAGATGATAATAGCTCAAAGACTCCTTTAAAAAGAAATAACCCCTGGAACATTTTAAATTGCAGTAAAAATTATGTAAGATAGTTCTTTGAGAAAGAATCTGAAGAAAAAGATATTGAGTCAACAAGTTTTCACCAGAGTGGTATCTGTGTTTCAATCACTGTTATTAAAATTGTCTCTGTCCTTTATAAAACTACAGTTGAAGTTATTAGCCATTATGTTGTTGGATGTTCTTTATTCAGTAATGGGATAATAAGTTATTGTTTAAGTTTGCCTTCTTCTCTCCCTACCCCTTCCCCAATGGGTTGTTTAACTGTATTTCTTTTTTTTCCCTTTTGATTATAATAATCAAAAGATAAAATACATATTTATAGCCCAAGGGTTTCAACATACTCAATTCTGAAGTTTAAAAAACCCACTTCTGTCTGATGCACTCTGTTCTTTCTCATTCTTAAATGCCTTGTCTTATACTGTGCTCTAATCTATACACTGTCACAATTTCTTTAAGAAATCAACAGGGTACAAAACTTAAACTTAATTTGTTGCTAAGACTCTATTCAGCAGCAGGAGTCATGGAAATATAAGGCTTGAAATGGGCTTGAAAGGTCACCTAATCTAACCCCCATCAGAACTTTGAATTCCCTAGAGGCATCACTGCCATGTGCCTGCCTCTCTTTTGTCTGAACAGTCCATGCCTCTCCCCACCTCAGGCCCCATTCTGCTTTGAGTTTCACTTGGTTATTTATTGTCTATCTTGTACGCTGCTTGTTGGTGAAGACCATAACTCAATTGCACCTTATCCATTAGGACCTATCCACCCTTAATGATTGTTTATTGACTTGAGTCAAATGGCAAGTGTCTAGGCCAAGTCAAATAATAGTATCTGAATTATTTATCATTGTTAATTTTGATAGGCAGAATACTACCTCCTCAATGATGTGCGCGTCCTAATTTCCAGAACCTGGGAATATATTATTTTACATGGCAAAAGGGACTTTGCAGAAGAGATTAAATTAAGGATCTTGAGATTTGTGAGATTATCATGGATTATCACAATGGGCTCAATTTAATTGCAATGGTCTTTATAAGTAGGAGACCAGAGGGTCAGAGTAAGAGAGAAGATGTGATAATGGAAGCAGAGGTCAAAGAAAAGATGTTTGAAGATGCTGTGATGCTGAATTTGAAGATGGAAAGGGGCTCTGAGAAAGGAACACTAGTAGCCTCTTGAAGCTAGAAAAGGAAAGGAACTGGATTTCCCCCTAGAACTTCCAGAAAGAACATAGCTCAGCCAAAACATTTTTTAAAAGCCTATTATGGAAATATGACCTCTAGAATAGCAAGATAATACATTTGTTTTGTTTGAAGCCATTAAATCTGTGATAATTTGTTACAGTGGCATTAAGAAACTGGCAAAGGAATCTTGACCAGCTAGAGGTAATCATTTTTAACCTTGGCCTCTGATATGGTTGGGTTTATGTCCCCACCTGAATCTCATCTTGAATTGTAATCCCCAGATGTTGAGGGAGAGACCTAATGGCAGGTGACTGGATCATGGGGGCAGTTTTCCCCATGCTGTTATGGTGATAGTGTGTGAGTTTTATAAGGGGCTCTTCCTCCTTCCCTTCCTACATACACTCTCTCTCTCACCTGCTGCCATGTAAGACATGCCTTCTTCTCTTCTTCTGCCACAATTGTAAGTTTCCTGAAGCCTCCTAAGCCATAGGGAACTGTGAGTAAATTAAATCTCTTTTCTTTATAAATCACCCAGTCTTGGGCAGTTCTTTATAGCAGTGTGAGAATGGACTAATACAGGTTCTCTATAGGGTCCTGGAAGGAAAGAAGAAATGAAGGATATAGAACAAAATTTGTACCGACCAGAGGCATAGAGTAGAACATTTTTAGTCTATCTTTATAAGTTTCCCAATTAATATTGTTTTTTAGTATTTGCCTTTTTCTTAACTGAAAAATTACATGTATTAAAAAGTTTCAGAGTGACGCAGAAGACCGGGTGATATCTGTATTTCCAACTGAGGTACCGGGTTCATCTCACAGTGGCTTGTCAGACAGTGGGTGCTCAACAGTGGGTGCAGCCCAACGAGAGTGAGCTGAAGCAGGGCGAGGCGTTGCCTCACCTGGGAAGTGCAAGGGGTCAGGGAATTGCCTTTCCTAGCCAAGGGAAGCTGTGACAGACGGCACCTGGAAAATCAGGTCACTCCCACCCTAACACTGTGCTTTTCCAATGGTCTTAGGAAATGGCACACCAGGAGATTATATCCCGCACCCACGGAGCCTCTCTCATTGCTAGCACAGCAGTCTGAGATGGAACTGCAAGGCGACATCGGGGCTGAGGGAGGGGTGCCCTCCATTGCTGAGAATTGAGTAGGTAAACAAGGCAGCAGCCCTGAAGCTTAAACTGGGTGGAGCCCACCGCAGCTCAAGGAGGCCAGCATGCCTCTGTAGACTCCACCTCTGGGAGCAGGGCATAGCCGAACAAAAGGCAGAAGAAACCTCTGCAGACTTAAATGTCCCTGTCTGACAGCTTTGAAGAGGGTAGTAGTTCTCCCAGCATGGAGTTTCAGATCAGAGAACAGACAGATTGCCTCCTCAAGTGGGTTCCTGACTCCCAAGTAGTCTAACTGGGAGGCACCCCCCAGTAGGGGTAGGCTGACACCTCACACAGCCGAGTACCCCTCTGAGACAAAGCTTCCATAAGAACGATGAGGTAGCAACTTTTGCTGTTCAGCAATATTTGCTGTTCTGCAGCCTCCGCTGCTGACACCCAGGCAAACAAGGTGTGGAGTGGACCTCCAGCAAACTCCAACAGACCTGAAACTGAGGGTCCTGACTGTTAGATGGAAAACTAACAAACAGAAAGGACATCCACACCAAAACACTATCTGTACGTCACCATCATCAAAGACCAAAGGTAGATAAAACCACAAAGATGGGGAAAAAACAGCAGAAAAGCTGAAAATTCTAAAAATCAGAGTGCCTTTCCGACTCCAAAGGAATGCAGCTCCTTGCCAGCAATGGAACACAGCTGGACAGAGAATGACTTTGATGAGTTGAGAGAAGAAGGCTTCAGACGATCAAACTTCTCCAAGCTAAAGGAGGAAGTTTCAACCCATTTCAAAGAAGCTAAAAACCTTGAAAAAAAGATTAGATAAATGGCTAACTAGAATAACCAGCATAGAGAAGTCCTTAAATGACCTGATGGAGCTGAAAACTATGGCACAAGAACTACATGATGCATGCACAAGCTTCAGTAACCAATTCGATCAACTGGAAGAAAGGGTATCAGTGATTGAAGATCAAATCAATGAAATGAAGCAAGAAGAGAAGTTTAGAGAAAAAAGAGTAAAAAGAATGAACAAAGCCTCCAAGAAATAGGGAACTATGTGAAAAGACCAAATCCACGTCTGATTGGTGTACCTGAAAGTGATGGGGAGAATAGAACTAAGTTGGAAAACACTCTACAGGATATTATCCAGGAGAACTTACCCAACCTAGCAAGGCAGGCTGACATTCAAATTCAGGAAATACAAAGAATGCCACAAAGATACTCCTCCAGAAGAGCAACTCCAAGACACATAATTATCAGATTCACCAAAGTTGAAATGTAGGAAAAAATGTTAAAGGCAGCCAGAGAGAAAGGTCAAGTTACCCACAAAAGGAAGCCCATCAGACTAACAGTGGATTTCCCAGCAGAAACTCTACAAGCCAGAAGAGAGTGGGGGCCAATATTCAACATTCTTAAATAAAATGATTTTCAAGCCAGGATTTCATATCCAGCCAAACTAAGCTTCATAAGTGAAGGAGAAATAAAATCCTTTACAGACAAGCAAATACTGACAGATTTTGTCACCACCAGGCCTGCCCTGCAAGAGCTCCTAAAGGAAGCATTAAACATGGAAAGGAACAACCAGTAACAGCTACCTCAAAAATGTGCCAAATTGTAAAGACCATCGATGCTAGGAAGAAACTGCATCAACTAAAGAGCAAAATAACCGGCTAACATCATAATGACAAGATCAAGTTCACACATAACAATATTAACCTTCAATGTAATGGCCTAGGTGCTCCAATTAAAAGACACACACTGGAAAACTGGATAAAGAGTCAAGGCTTATTGGTGTGCTGTATTCAGGACACGCATCTCATGTGCAGAGAGACATACGGCTCAAAATAAAGGGATGGAGGAAGATCTACCAAGCAAATGGAAAACAAAAAAGGCAGGGGTTGCAATCCTATTCTCTGATAAAATAGACTTTAAACCAACAAAGATCAAAAGAGACAAAGAAGGCCATTACATAATGGTAAAGGGATCAATTCAAAAAGAAGAGCTAACTATCCTAAATATATATGCTCCCAATACAGGAGCACCCAGATTCATAAAGGAAGTTCTTAGAGAACTACACAGAGACTTAGACTCCCACACAATAATAATGGGAGACTTTAACACCCCACTGTCAACATTAGACAGATCAACGAGACAGAAAGTTAACAAGGATATCCAGGAATTGAACTCAGCTCTGCACCAAGCAGACCAAATAGACATCTACAGAACGCTCCACCCCAAATCAATAGAATATACGTTCTTCTCAGCACCACATAGCACTTATTCCAAAATTGACCACATAGTGGGAAGTAAAGCACTCCTCAGCAAATGTACAAGAACAGAAATTATAACAAACTGTCTCTCAGACCACAGTGCAATCAAACTAGAACTCAGGACTAAGAAACTCAATCAAAACCACTCAACTACATAGAAACTGAACAACCTGCTCCTGAGTGACTACTGGATACATAACGAAATGAAGGCAGAAATAAAGATGTTCTTTGAAACCAATGAGAACAAAGACACAACATACCAGAATCTCTGGGACACATTTAAAGCAGTGTGTAGAGGGAAATTTATAGCACTAAATGCCCACAAGAGGGAGCAGGAAAGATCTAAAATTGACACCCTAACATCACAATTAAAAGAACTAGAGAAGCAAGAGCAAACACATTCAAAAGCTAGCAGAAGGCAAGGAATAACTAAGATCAGAGCAGAACTGAAGGAGATAGAGACACAAAAACCCTTCAAAAAAATCAATGAATGCAGGAGCTGGTTTTTTGAAAAGATCAACAAAATTGACAGACTGCTAGCAAGACTATTAAAGAAGAAAAGAGAATAAACAAATAGATGCAATAAAAAATGATAAAGGTAATATCACCAGTGATCCCACAGAAATACAAACTAACATCAGAGAATACTATAAACACCTCTACACAGATAAACTAGAAAATCTAGAAGAAACCGATACCTTCCTGGACACATATACCCTCCCAAGACTAAACCAGGAAGAAGTTGAATCCCTGAACAGACCAATAATGGGCTCTGAAATTGAGGCAATAATTAATAGCCTACCAACCAAAAAAAGTCCAGGACCAGATGGATTTACAGCCGAATTCCACCAGAGGTACAAGGAAGAGCTGGTACCATTCCTTCTGAAACTAATCCAATCAATAGAAAAAGAGGAAATCCTCCCTAACTCATTTTATGAGGCCAGCATCATCCTGATACCAAAGCTTGGCAGAAACACAACAAAAAAGAGAATTTTAGACCAATATCCCTGATGAACATCGATGCAAATATCCTCAATAAAATACTGGCAAACCGAATCCAGCAGCACATGAAAATCTTATCCACCATGATCAAGTGGGCTTCATCTCTGGGATGCAAGGCTGGTTCAACATATGCAAATCAATAAATGTAATCCAACATATAAACAGAACCAAAGACAAAAACCACATGATTTTCTCAATAGATGCAGGAAAGGCCTTTGACAAAATTCAACAGCCCTTCATGGTAAAAACTCTCAATAAATTAGGTATTGATGGGACGTATCTCAAAATAATAAGAGCTATTTATGACAAACCCACAGCCAATATCATACTGAATGGACAAAAACTGAAAGTATTCCCTTTGAAAACTGGCACAAGACAGGGATGCCCTCTCTCATCACTCCTATTCAACATAGTGTTGGAAGTTCTGGCTAGGGCAATCAGGCAGGAGAAAGAAATAAAGAGTATTCAATTAGGAAAAGAAGAAGTCAAATTGTCCCTGTTTGCAGATGACATGATTGTATATTTAGAAAACCACATCATCTCAGCCCAAAATCTCCTTAAGTTGATAAGCAACTTCAGCAAAGTCTCAGGATACAAAATCAATGTGCAAAAAGCACAAGCAGTCCTATACATCAATAACAGACAAACAGAGAGTCAAATCATGAGTGAACTCCCATTCACAATTTCTTCAAAGAGAATAAAATACCTAGGAATCCAACTTACAAGGGATGTGAGGGACCTCTTCAAGGAGAACTGCAAACCACTGCTCAGTGAAATAAAAGAGGACACACAAAAAATGGAGGAACATTCCAGGCTCATGGATTGGAAGAATCAATATCATGAAAATGGCCATACTGCCCAAGGCAATTTATAGATTCAGTGCCATCCCCATCAAGCTACCAATGACTTTCTTCACAGAATTGGAAAAAACTAAAGTTCATATGGAACCAAAAAAGAGCTTGCATTGCCAAGACAATCCTAAGCCAAAAGAACAAAGCTGGAGGCATCACGCTACCTGACTTCAAACTGTACTATAAGGCTACAGTAACCAAAATGGCATGGTACTGGTACCAAAACAGAGATATAGACCAATAGAACAGAACAGAGCCCTCAGAAATAATACCACACATCTACAACCATCTAAACTTTGACAAACCTGAGAAAAACAAGAAATGGGGAAAGGATTCCCTATTTAATAAATGGTGATGGGAAAACTGGCTAGCCATATATAGAAAGCTGAAACTGGTTCCCTTCCTTACACCTTATACAAAAATTAATTCAAGATTGATTAAAGACTTAAATGTTAGGGCTAAAACCATCAAAACCCTAGAAGAAAACCTAGGCAATACCATTCAGGACGTACGCATGGGCAGGGACTTCATGTCTAAAATACCAAAAGCAATGGCAACAAAAGCCAAAATTGACAAATGGGATCTAATTAAACTAAAGAGCTTCTGCACAGCAAAAACAAAATAAACAAACAAACAAAGAAAACTACCATCAGAATGAACAGGCAACCTACAGAATGGGAGAAAATTTTTGTAATCTACTCATCTGACAAAGGGCTAATATCCAGAATCTACAAAGAACTCAAACAAATTTATAAGAAAAAAAAAAACAAACAACCCCATCAAAAAGTGGGTGAAGGATATGAACAGACACTTCTCAAAAGAAGACATTTATGCAGCCAACAGACACATGAAAAAATTCTCATCATCACTGGTCATCAGAGAAATGCAAATCAAAACCACAACGAGATACCATCTCACACCAGTAGAATCATTCAAAAGTCAGGGAACAACAGGTGCTGGAGAGGATGTGGAGAAATAGGAACGCTTTTACACTGTTGATGGGACTTTAAACTAGTTCAACCATTGTGGAAGACAATGTGGCGATTCCTCACGGATCTAGAACTAGAAATACCACTTGACCCAGCCGTCCCATTAGTGGGTATATACCCAAAGGATTATAAATCATGCTGCTATAAAGACACATGCACACGTATATTTATTGTGGCACTATTCACAATAGCAAAGACTTGGAACCAACCCAAATGTCCATCAGTGACAGACTGGATTAAGAAAATGTGGCACATATACACCATGGAATACTACAAAGCCCTAAAAAAGGATGAGTTCATGTCGTTTGTAGGGACATGGATGAAGCTGGAAACCATCATTCTCAGCAAACTATCGAAAGGACAAAAAACCAAACACCACATGTTCTCACTCATAGGTGGGAATTGAACAATGAGAACACTTGGACACCAGAAGGGGAACATCACACACTAGGGCCTGTTGAGGGGTGGGAGGAGTGGGGAGGGATAGCATTAGGAGATATACCTAATATAAATGACGAGTTGATGGGTGCAGCACACCAACATGGCACATGTATACATATGTATCAAACCTGCACGTTGTGCATATGTACCCTAGAACTTAAAGTATAAGAATAGCAAAAAAATAAAGACAAAAAGAAAAAGAAAAAAGAAAAAGTTTCCGGTATTTGAGGATTCTAAGTCACACTAGATTTTAGTGATATTTTTCTCTTTGAAGCTTCTTAGTGTATGTATATGTACTTATATATATAGCTAGTGTTAGACATGAAAAGCTGAGTATGTATAAAACATTTCAAATTTCTAAGACTGAAAGAAAAAATGAGCATTTTTTTCAAGATTCTAATTAGTAGTATTATGTCATTTCCCACCTGAGAATATAAATGTAAGATATATGTTGTCAGCTGGAAGATGGGGGTATAAAAATAATTGCCTCAGAAAAAGTTGTTTTCTATGTTTCAAAATATATCAATTCACAAAATTAATTGCACTTATATGATACAGTATTTCACAAAGTCAATTAAATATTGAGCAGAGCTCCTTACAAATGGTGGGGGGTGGGGTGGCCTCTGCTGAATATGACAACTCTGATCTGATCACTAACATCTGAATCTGATTAAACTGAGATTTTATATTTCCATCAGTCCTATCTGGAAAGGAAATGGGGAGTATGAAATAGCTAGAAGTCTTGTTCATGATTCAAGCCAGACTTGTGATGAGGCTTGTTCACTTTAATACCATCTTTGAAGAAGAGACTATAAGGAAAAGGCATTTGTGAGATTTATGGTTTAAATAATTTAATGGGATGGCTTTGCTTCAGTGATCAAGAAATGCAACTTAAACCTATAATGACCCATAAGGTAGGCAAGGGTTTGAGAGATGCAAAAAAAAATGATCCACAGGGATGTGAAGTGATGGGTCTAAGATATTTCGCTGTTCTGAGAGGCAGTGACCAGAAACCAGCTCCCCTGCTACTTGTCCTTTCTGTCACATCATGCTGCCTTGAAAGGAAGAAATCTGTGAAGCCCAGAATATCAAAAAGCTGATTCTCACAAGTCAAAAGAAGGCACATATTGGAGAGAAAACATTGGAGGAAGAAGAAAAATTACACACTATTTTACTTTCTGGTGCTTCCCTCCATAAACCTTTGGCTATAGGCAGAACATTCTCTTCCACATTTTGTGAACCTGCTCTTCTTGTTTCCTCTCCGCTGTCCCTGCCTTGAATGCTCCAACACTGTGTCTGCCAGACCAGATTGTCCCAGCTTCTAAAGACTAGTCCAGGTTAAATATTCTCTAGGAAGTGTTTGCAACTCAATCCCTTCTCTAATTTTCTATTGAGTCTATGCTTTGGATCACACAGTTTGGAATTGTTGTAGCTAATTTGGGAAACCTGTGCAATCATTGTTTGAAGTATCCCTGCCCAGAGTCCATATAAGTGGAAACATAAGTAGTCACAGGATCCCAGTTAGATTTCTTTTCCAGGAAGTTGGCCTGGGAGGCTAGCATTGAACTCAATCAGTGGTAGGGGTTTTAAACAAAAAACGCATAGATTCGATGTTGACTGAACCATGCATGGCTAAGAACAAGATAAATTGTGGGATGAAAGAGAGATTGAAAACATTTTGAAGACAAAAATTAGATACAAAAATCAGTAAGAGAGAAGCAATCTGAGAAGTGAAGTTGAAGTGAGAGAGATGAGGAATGACTCTCAATTATTGGTTTTCCAGTGCCTAGTTCAGTCTCTGAAGATCTTGGCTACCCATCCTGCCCTTGGATGAATCTTTGCCATCAAACAAACTGAGTTTGCATCCCAGCTCCACTGTTCCTTATCTGTATAAACTCTTCCTTATCTGTGTAATTACTTAGTAATTATAGGGCTCAGTTTTCTCATCTATAGGATGGTGATATTAATAGAATATATATATCATAATGTGCTTATTAGGATTATTTGAGAATGTAAATTAAAATGCGTAGCACAGTGTGTGACTCATATTAAGCACTAAAAATCATTAGTGCTGATCTCTTGATATTTTTATTATGATTTTTATCCACCTCTCTTCTGTGAATTTCTCTTTTACTGGTGGTGGCTTGTAGATTTCCTTGCAAGCAAAAAAAAAAAAAAAATTGAAGAAATGTTGCCTTGTACTGATCTCTAATTGTTATACCTGTTAGAGTTCCTCTACAAGTCCTTCAGTGGGAGACACAGTGCTTTCTAATTCCCTCAAAACCCTAAAAAAAAGTCTGACCTAGAAATTGGATCATAGTAGGCACCAAGTAAATCATTAGTGAAGCCCTGTGAATTTCTCAGTTATGTACCTTGCTTATTTGCCAACATTGGTGCCATCCAATTCTCATTGCTTTGGCCCTTATGTCTCAGATTCCCACAGATAATTACCATAAACTGACGTAGATTCCCTGCTTTACCAACTCTATTGTTGTTAAAGGCCTTAACTTTAAGCCAGGTTCTCTAAGTTTGGACTTAGGATCTAGGTAGTGCCTCCCACAGGCCCCCTTACCTAGAGCATGTCTTTGCTCTTCGACATACTTTTATTTTTTAAATAGTTTTCAATTTGGCCTTTAATTCAATAAGCATTCACTGAGTATCAACTACAGTCTCAAAATCATTTAAAATTAAATCTTCTAGATAACAACTTCTTTTTTTAAAAAAATAGTTGAATTTATGTTTTATTTCCATAGGTTTTTGGAGAATAGGTGGTGTTTGGATACATGAATAAGTTCTTTAGTGGTGATTTGTGAGATTTTGGTGCACTCATCACCCAGGCACCCATTGTACCCAATTTGCATCATTTATCCCTCACTTCCCTCCCCCACTTCCCTCTTAAGTCTTCAGAGTCCATTGTATCATTCTAATGCTTTTGCATTTTCATAGCTTAGCTTCCACTTATGAGTGAGAACACATAATGTTTGGTTTTCCATTCTTGAGTTACTTCACAATTGGAGAATAATAGTCTCCAATTCCATCCAGATTGCTGTGAATGCCATTATTTATTTCCTTTTTGTGGCTGAATAGTATTCTATGGTATATACATGACAATTCCTTTATCCACACTTTGATTAATGAGGATTTGGGCTGGTTCCATATTTTTGCAATTGTGAATTGTGCTGCTATAAACATAAGTATGCAAGTATCTTTTTTGTGTACTGACTTCTTTTCCTCTGGGTAGATACCCAGTAGTGGGATTGCTGAATCAGGAAATATACAACCTCCCAGATCAAACCAGGAAGAATTAGAAATCCTGAAAAGACCAATAACAAATAGCGAGATTGAAATAGAAATTTAAAAAATTACCAAGAAAAAAGTCCAGGACCGGATGGATTCACAACTGAATTCTATCAGACATTCAAAGAAGAATTGATACCAACCCTATTGACACTATTCTGCAAGATAGAGAAAGAGGGAATCCTCCCTAAGTCATTCTATGAAGCCAGTATCACCTTAATACCAAAACCAAGAAAGAACGTAACAACAACAACAACAAAAAACTACAGACCAATATCTCTGATGAATATAGATGCAAAAATCCTTAACAAAATACTAGCTAACCAAATCCAATAGCATATCAAAAAGATAACCCATCATGACCAAGTGGGTTTCATACTAGGGATGCAGGGATGGTTTAACATATGCAGGTCAATAAATGTGATACACCACATAAACAGAATTAAAAACAAAAATCACATGATCATCTCAATAGATGCAGAAAAAGCATTTGACAAAATCCAGCATCTCTTTATAACTAAAACCCTCAGCAAAATTGGCCTAGAAGGAACATACTTCATTGTAATAAAAGTCATATATGACAAACACACAGTCAACATAACACTGAAAGGGAGAAAGTTGAAAGCATTCCCTCTGAGAACTGGAACAAGACAAGGATTCCCACCCTCCCCACTTTTATTCAACATAGTACTGGAAGTACTAGCCAGAGCAATCAGACAAAAGAAAGAAATAAAAGGCATCCAAATCAGTTAACGGGAAGTCAAGGTGTCACTCTATGCTGATAATATGATTGTATACCTAAAAAACCCTAAAAATTCCTCCAAAATGCCCTAGAACTGATAAATGAATTCAGCAAAGTTTCAGGATACAAAATTAATGTACACAAATCAGTGGCTCTGCTATACACCAAAAGTGACCAAGCTGAGAATAAAATCAAGAACTCAACCTCCTTCACAATACCTGCAAAAGGAAAAAAAGAAAAACCTAGGAATATACCTAACAAGGAGGTGAAAGACCTCTATAACTACAAAACACTTGCTGAAAGAAAGCATAGACGACACAAACAAATGAAAACACACCACATGCTCATGGATGCGTATAATCAATATTGTGAAAATGACCATACTGTCAAAAGCAATCTACAATTTTAATGCAATTCCCATCAAAATGCCATCATTGTTCTTCATAGAACTAGAAAAGACAATCCTAAAATTCATATGGAACCAAAAAAAGAGCTTACATTAGCCAAAGCAAGACTAAGCAAAAGAACAACTCTAGAGGCATCACATTACCTGACTTCAAACTATACTATAAGGCCATAGTCATCAAAACCACATGGTACTGGTTTAAAAAAAAAAAAAAAGACACATAGACCAATGTAACAGAATAGAGAATGCAGAAATAAATCCAAATACTTACAGGCAACTGATCTTTGACAAAGCAAACAAAAACATAAAGTGTGGAAAGAACACTCTATTCAACAAATGGTGCTGGGATAATTGGCAGGCCACATGTAGTGAAATGAAACTAAATCCTCATTTCTCACCTTATACAAAAATCAAGTCAAGATGGATCAAGGACTTAAGTCTAAGACCTAAAATCACAAAATTTCTAGAAGATAACATTGGAAAAACCCTTCTGGGTATTGGCTTAGTCATGACCAAGAACTCAAAAGCAAATGCAACAAAAACAATAATAAATTGTTAAGGTGGGACTTAAAGTAAAAAATTTCTGCACAGCAAAAGAAAGAATCAGCAGAGTAAACAGACAACCTACAGAGTGGGAGAAAATCTTCACAATCTATACCTCTGTCAAAGAACTAATATTCAGAATCTACAAGGAACTCAAACAAATTAGTGATTAAAAAACAAACAATCCCATCAGAAAATGGGCTGAGGACATGAGTAGACAATTCTCAAAAGAAGATATACAAATGGCCACAAACATATGAAAAAAATGCTCAACATAGTTAATGATCGGGGAAATGCAAATCAAAACCACAGTGCGATACCATCTTACTCCTGCAAGAATGGCCATAATCAAAAAATCAAAAGCTAATAGATGTTGGTCAGGATGCGGTGAAAAGGGATCAGTTTTACCCTGCTGGTAGGAATGTAAACTAGGACAGCCACTATGGAAAACAGTGTGGAGATTGCTTAAAGTGCTCTTTGACATACTTTAATGTAGTCAACAGGCTGAAGTTGGCCAGACCTGATCCAGGCTTAGAAAATGACCAGTGGAAACATTCCCCTCCAGAAACTTGGTCTCTTGACAGATGAAACAATTCTAATTGCATGGGACTTCTTTCTCCCTCTCTTGTCCCCAAGAGCTTCAGTCCAATAGCGTCAACAGCCCCAAACCATGTATAATCGGGACCTTTGACATTATAATGTCAGAAAATCCAAATCACAGCTAGCCAAAAGGAGATATCCCTGAATAGATCAAGTATGGTTTGATCCAGGTGCTCAAACAATATCTCTCATAAATATTGTCTTAAATCAAATTTACTCTCCTTTAAGTTTCATTTATTCTTCAGCAAGTGCCCCTAGGTTATAGCAGGAGCAACTCTAAACATGTGCTCTATCAGCTTAACACCCCAGTGCAAGATTAGATCTCTTATCTGAAAGTTCCAGCAAAAATCCCTGGTATGACTCTCACTAAACTGGTTTGGGATTTCATGAGCACATCTAAGCTATAAGTCCCACAGGCTGGGAATCCATGTCCAATTCCAGACTGACAGATCTAGGGCATGAGTTCAACACCTGAAACCATATGGGCTAAGACTAGGAGATTATTGGTTTTCTGAAGACAAATCAGAATGCTGTCACACAGAAGAATTAGAAGGGATTCTTGGAAGACAAAAACAAAGGCTTTACTATACCCTCCCTGACTCACTGTCTTCTATTTCTCATCACTTCATCTTTGTCTTTGTCATTGCTCATTTAGTTTTTGGCCACTGAGTGTCTTTCTTGATCTGCCTATAATTTCTTTGCCTATACCATTCTGTCCCCACTTCTCTCATTCTCTCTCTGCCCGTCTCTCACTTCCTGCTTTTCTGCCACCTGTGTCTCTCCTGCACCCTTGCTTCTTCCCAAACAGTGTGAAAGTTAAGTCCCTTTCAGCCTGCCAGCCTCAGCTTCTGTACATATGCTATATCCCCATAGCACTCTACACCTTTTGAATTCTTATTTTGCTGGTCTTCACTTTCTTCATGTCAGTTTTCTTTGCTCAACTAGAAATTCCATGAGTAATGAAGGAACCATATCTTAGTCATTTACCACTGAATCATCAGGACTTTGTGCGGCCCCTGGCACACAGGATTTTCCCAAATACTCTTTGTTGAATAAACAAATGACCCCAGTGAGAAAAAGCTTTATGGATTTGGCAACACACATTTTACTTTTCAAGATATACTCTTCTAATAAGCCCGAGACTACAAAAGAGGAAAATCAGTAACTGGTGTCACAGCCTGCCCAGGGAATTCATGATTTCAGGAGGAATAATAAATAATAGGCATCTTGACAAATGCAAATTGACAAATTAAGTATAAATTGACCGCTAATGGTTTGACATAGACCATTTTAGTTGTGTCTGCATGAAAGTTGTGTCTTTAGTTGTGTCTCTGTGAAAGTTCACATATTTTTCAGTGAAAATCTATGTAAAAATCAAGATTGTATTTCTACTTACTAGTTAGCATTTGGCATCCACTGGATGTCAATGAGTTTGACCTAAAAATGGAGAAACCAAGCAAAAGCATCACACAACGTTCTGTACTTTTAGCAACATTTTTATTCAGGGATTTGTAAGGGCAATAATTTGACATAGATTGAGTTCCTAAGTCCAATTGCATTTAACAAGACTTGAAAGCTTTTTGTTAAGTCACCCGTATATAATTACAGGTGTCTAGACCACAAAAGTTTAAACGTTGCCTCCCTGGTCCCTCTACTGGACACAACTAAAATACATAAAACTTGTGTTTCACTTAAGAAATTAATTCACCTATAAATGGTGCTGGGAAAATTGGCTAGCCATAAGTAGAAAGCTGAAACTGGATCCTTTCCTTACTCCTTATACGAAAATTAATTCAAGATGGATTAGAGACTTAAATGTTAGACCTAATACCATAAAAATCCTAGAGGAAAACCTAGGTAGTACCATTCAGGACATAGGCATGGGCAAAGACTTCATGTCTAAAACACCAAAAGCAACGGCAGCAAAAGCTAAAATTGACAAATGGGATCTAATTAAACTAAAGAGCTTCTGCACAGCAAAAGAAACTACCATCAGAGTGAACAGGCAACCTACAGAATGGGAGAACATTTTTGCAATCTACTCATCTGACAAAGGGCTAATATCCAGAACCTACAAAGAACTCCAACAAATTTACAAGAAAAAAACAAACAACCCCATCAAAAAGTGGGCAAAGGATATGAACAGACATTTCTCAAAAGAAGACATTCATACAGCCAACAGACATATGAAAAAATGCTCATCATCACTGGCCATCAGAGAAATGCAAATCGAAACCACAATGAGATACCATCTCACACCAGTTAGAATGGCGATCATTCAAAAGTCAGGAAACAACAGGTGCTGGAGAGGATGTGGAGAAATAGGAACACTTTTACACTGTTGGTGGGATTGTAAACTAGTTCAACCATTATGGAAAACAGTATGGAGATTCCTCAAGGATCTAGAACTAGATGTACCATATGACCCAGCCATCCCATTACTGGGGATATACCCAAAGGATTATAAATTATGCTGCTATAAAGACACATGCACACGTATGTTTATTGCAGCACTATTCACAATAGCAAAGACTTGGAATCAACCCAAATGTCCATCAGTGACAGATTGGATTAAGAAAATGTGGCACATATACACCATGGAATACTATGCAGCCATAAAAAAGGATGAGTTTGCGTCCTTTGTAGGGACATGGATGCAGCTGGAAACCATCATTCTTAGCAAACTATCAGAAGAACAGAAAACCAAACACCGCATGTTCTCACTCATAGGTGGGAACTGAACAATGAGATCACTTGGACTCAGGAAGGGGAACATCACACACCGGGGCCTATCATGGGGAGGGGTGAGGGGGGAGGGATCGCATTGGGAGTTATACCTGATGTAAATGACGAGTTGATGGGTGCAGCAGACCAACATGGCACAAGTATACATATGTAACAAACCTGCACGTTATGCACATGTACCCTACAACTTAAAGTATAATAATAATAAATAAATTTAAAAAAAAAAAAAAAGAAAAAAAAAAAAGAAATTAATTCACCTTATATAACATGCTGAACAAACTAAGTCTTGGGCTATTTCATTCACCTACCAGAAAACTCACTGTAATATTCCAGGGAGAGCTAAAGAAATTCAGGGACCTCTATAGCATATGCATATACATCCACCCAAACTAGGACCCATTCTAAATATCTGGACAAGGGGAGAAGGAGCTAATAAGAAGAGGCTCTCTGGGTTTGTGGAGTTTCTGGTCAAATTCTTAAGTTCTGAGTTCCACATGGCAGGGGCAATCAGGAAACAACACGGTGTCTAGTGTCCTCATTAATTGATTTAGGGTAGAGCGTTTGGAGATGGAGTTTTGAAAAAGAGAGAGAAAGAGAAAAAAATAACCTCTTTGATGAGATAGATATTAAGGTGCAGATATATGTGTGTGTGTGTGTATATGTATATGTGTGTGTATATATATATAGTGTTTATGTGTGTGTATATATAATTTGTATATATGTGTATATATACATATATATTTATATATATTCAGATAGCACATACATATCTATTTATATACTGTATATGTGTAAGTGTGTGACTTAAGATCAGACACCCACATTTGCTGTGATTAAAAAGAAAAAATAAAACTCTTTGGAAAGATGAAATAAGCCTATGCACAAATTTCAAATTCATTCAGATTAGGCAAAAATTAATATTAAGTAGAAAAACAGTAAAGATAATTTGTAGACAAAGGACCTGGTTCAAGCTTCCACTAAGCTACTTACATTCTAATTATGGGCACGTATTAATTTATCTGAGCCTCAGTTTTGTCATCTGAAGAAATAGTTTGGGAGATTTCCATGAGAAATGTGAGAAGAAATTTATTCATCTTAAAATTCTATCCATGTACTAGTAATTGATACCAACAGAAGGTTGGTTATGCATGGAACAAAAAAACACCATATCATTTGAAATGTGAATTCGTCATAAAGATGCACACAGGGCCAAGTTAAATTCAAATGTTTTAAAGCTTTTTCTATACAAGAGGGGCATCTGTGTCTGTATGGATAGAATGATCTTTAATCTAAAATTCATAATTCCGATTACCTAACTTTATAAACTTTCAACTAATTAAATTTAATATATTATTTAAAAAATAATGCTGAACTATAATTAATGATGATATAACACATCCCAAATCTAATAATAAATTCAGGTGGACCTTAAGAAAATCAAGTAATTATATTAATAAGATCACTCAGTCTGGTGGTAAAAGCACTGAAGTTAAAATCTAAGATAAAAATTTGAGTTTAAATGCATCAGGCCAATAATTTAATCTCTTAGCTTGAGTTTCTCAACTTGTGAAACCTGTCTATTTTGGAGCAAAAATGTTAGAGGAAAGAAAGAAAAAGTGAATACAATAAGACCAAATATAGAATACTTACGGATAATGGCAGAAAATAAAACTTTAATCTGAAAATTCAGATGTTCCCAAGGAAGAAATAGTAACAAATGAAACTGGAACTTAAATAAAAAGAAGAAGGTGACTTGAGAAAGTTAAAAAAAAGATATGAATTACTAATGAAATATATTCACAATTTAAAAGCAGAGCTAATATAAAGGAAACTTGTCTAGTACATAGTTATACATTCTTTAAAATGCTGGCGAAGGAAAAGATATATGCATTTATGTGTATATCATGTATAAACATGTATATAATATGGAAAGTATTGATCAAGATTGAAATCTATCATATACTACATGGCAGAAATATATTAACTTAAGCAATATGCTTTTAAAGTGGTTTCAATTAAAGGAATTAAAGAGGTAAATCTATGTCATTATGTGATGTAAAACTCAAAGCAAAGAAAAAGATTGCTAAGATAAAGATCATCTTATATTCATAAGGAAGACAAGAGTACTGAGTCTTATAAGCATCTAAAAGCCACTTTCAATTCAACTGGTAACACCAAACAAATAAGCAAAATTCATTGAACACTCTATATGCCCAGCATGCCACTTTGTACTTTACAGGCATAAAATACAGTGTAAAAAGGAAACAAATAGAAATCCTGTCCAAGATGGAAAAATGCCCACAAAGTAATAAATGCCTATTACATAGCATAGACTATGCTAAATGTTCTTACATATGATATCTTATTTAACTGCCATAATAACTTGTTGAAGTTTGGCTGGGTATGATGGAGCATGAGTGTTAACTGCATAAACATGCTGCTTTCCACTCTTTATGGTCCTGACCAATGGGAAAATAGACACAAGGGGATCAAGTGAAATCCAAGCATTGATTTTATTGCTGGACCAAGACAATCCCAAATAATATAGCCTTCACTATAGCTGGATGGAAGGAATAGGAAGAGGACAAAGTGAGATTTCGTTTTTGCTTCCTAACTTAAAGTTGGGGGCAAGTGCTGGTTATGCAGAGTAGATTGACTTTCTCAGCCAGCTGCCAGTGGAGCAAGCATGCTTCACAAACACCTGTGAAATTGCACAGTCAGCATAGCTCCACTCCCTTCGTTATGCAGTAGCCTTATCCTTGTTTGCTTGAGACTTGGCAGTAAGGAGTGGAGGCAGAACACCCACTTCACCTGAGCAATCTGGTCTGGAAGAAGATAGCAGGCATGAGCAGTCATTTTCAGCAGAGTAATTCTATCCAAGGGTGAAGCAACACAAGGAAAGTAAAATTTTCAACTGTAAAATAGGATACTCCTCTTTTGGTGATAACAGCAAGTAGGTGGAGAGTTATGGATAAGATACTGCCACAGTACTTTGGCAGAAGGGGAAAAAAGATTGAATTTCATTTCTCTGGAGACTAAGGTAGGGATGTGACATGAAGAAGAGAGGGGTGTCTCCTTACGGAAACCATTAAAGTCATTACTATTACTCTCACTTTCGGAAACAGAGGGAAACAGAAGCTCAGACTAATTATGTGACTTATCCAAAATAACACACCTAATAAGCTATGACATACACATAAGACAATTATAAAGCAACACCTGAATGGCATGGTACTGACTATAAGTAAGGAATTCAAGAAGAAAAATGAGAGTGTGAGATGCATTGAGCAAGTTAAGCTGGCCCGGAAGCCTAGGTGAAAAAAAGGTGGTATAAATAGTGTAAGTCCAGCACAAATGGATGGGGTAGATACTGTGTCATAAATACAAACAACTTTCCAGATCCTTTTGAGTAAGCGAATGCCAAAAACTCCTTAGAGCCATTGATACCCAGGAAATTAATGTGTAGGAAATCTCCATGGTCATAAATACACAAATGGTAAATATTGCCTGTATATCTCAAGGGAAGAGGGTTAAAAAGGAGGGATAGAGGTAAAGGGGACCTGGCTTACTCTGACACTTACTCATTTCACATGGAGGGAGTAATTACTTTTTGTTTTCTTTTACTCACTGTGTAAGGTTTCTTTCCCTTAAGTAGGTCTGAGTTTTTTAGAGGCTCTTTGTAGCATCAGCTAGTCAGGCCCATGGAACTGTGGAAATGATCTTTGTGTAATCGGGAATCTCAAACACATCAGAAAAAAATGAAAAACAACAACAGAGAAAGAAAATAAAGTCCAGAAAGTGCTGTTGTAAACTTTCCTCTATTACTTGCACCTTAAAATAAAGAAATCCATTTAAAAATTTAACATGCAAATGATATACCTTTTTCAATTAAAAAGTAGTCCCCAATATTGTCATGGAAGAAAGATAATAATTCTAAATGGTCACATATCATTTTTTTATTACATACAAGTGGTACATTCAATACAAGAATATCACAGCCAAATATGCCATAATGAGAAAACAGGCATGCTATGCCCACACTCCATTTTATTATTATGACTGCTTTGCAACTATTTCATATTTAGAGGAGACATCTCTCAGCCTAATGTGCAATGTTTCTGCTTTAGGACAAGATAGCCCATGGATGGAAGCAATACAAAAATAGCAAAACTAGAAAGAAGGAAGGAAGGAAGGAAGGAAGGGGAAGGGAAGGGAAGAAAGGGAAGGAGAAAAGGAAGGAAGGAAGGGAGGGAGGGAGGGAGGAAAGGGAAGGGAAGGAAGGAAGGAAAGGGAGGGAGGGAGGAAGGAAGGAAGGGAGGAAGGAAGGATGGAGGGAAAGGAAGGAAGGGAAGGAAGAAAGAAAGAAGAAAGAAAAAGAAAGAAAGAAAGGAAGGAAGGAAAGAAAGACATGGTGATCAAACTTTGGTTATGTAAGTATGATCAAATTCTGAAAGCAGCAGCATAGTATTCTAGGGCCATTTAGAGGCCAACAGAAATCAGCATTCACAATTGTCTCTTTGTGGCCAGCAAAGAGTCAGGTGTACAGAATCCTTGTGGAATTAAAATGCGATGTAAGCCATAATACTACATAAGGGATCAAATCAACATCCATAAGCTCTGCAAGTAAAGTACAGGTGGTGATTGAAAGTCAGCATTGATTCTTGTCTACCATTCGATCAATACTAAGTTCAGAGTCTGGTACCTATTTTCCCTTTCCATAAGTCATTTTTGAATGGGTGTTGAGAGGCTGACTTGAAACTGAAGTTAACACAGAACCGTAGGGTACTGGTGGGCAGAGAGATGTGCTTAGGGCTAGAGGTAGAGTCAGTGTTATGTCAGACTAAGGGCTGGGGTTGTGAGTAGGGAATAGGGCTGCTCAGGCATGGCAGAGGCTATTGTACAGTTAAACAAGTGGAATTTAAGTTAATAACAGGTTATGACCAGAAAGAAATGAAAAGTACACTGAGTACCAAAGGACTCAGGTGGATATATTCCAGAATTTGTTAAATTCAATAAAAATGAACAGCATCCTGCTCAGTAACACAGAAGTTTTTCTTTTTGTGTATACACTATTTATAAAGCATTACTACAAGTAGCATACACAAAGATGAATAATGTATGGGTCTTTGTCTCCCCAAGGAACTTCCAATCCATTAGTACAGACAGACATTTAATTATCAACTTAGCATTAGGCAAATTGAAATGTGTTGTCAATTTAGAGGCTCATCCAAACCATAATGGAAGTTGAGAGGAAAGACTTATTTATTTTTGACTTGGACAATCTAGAATATGTTTAACAAGTAGATGGCATCAGCCAGACATTAAAGGATAAGATTAAATAATGTTACTGCAAGATGGTGATAGGAAAATATGTATTTTAGGCTGAGGAAATAGTATGATGATTTACTTTCTTGGAGTCATAGACTCCCTCAAAAAACTAAATAAGTACATATAAACTTACATATAATTTGTATAAAGTTACCAATAATTCACGGACTCTAAGAAGGGCATCCTTGAAAGCCCAGACTCATTGGCCCTGGGCCAAGAACTATTAGACCTAAATATGAGCAAACAATCAACACAAAGTTCTGATAACACAGGTGACTGAGTATAGTGGCTAATAATGCTGAAGTGGCCTGATCACGAAAACCCTGAACATTGCATGAAAGGTAAATGAAAGGGAAATTAAATTTAGATTTGCTAATATTAACACTTTAATATTATCATCAAGTGACCATCCCTAGGAAATAAAATACCTTTCATGTTAACAAATATTCCAGCTTGACCTGAGCTCAAACCACCATCCTGAATAGAATGATATTGATGACTGAGTCCAGAAAAAGATAGGAGGAGAGATTTCTATGAAGCTATTTTGCTTTTCCTCCAAGCTCTGCTCCAGCGATTCTGCCTAAAGTCCTTGCAGATAGGTTTATGTGGCACAGGAGTCACCAAAGGAACGATGTCCATTCTATTTCTGACACCCTGACCCTACCAGTTATTGGCCACTGCATGTCTCTCTTGTTTAGGAAAGGAGTGAATGTGAGCAGCTAATATTGGGACAACACTGGCCAATTACCTTCTGCCTTGTTTTTGCAGACATACACTTCCTGACCTCAGGCTTTCTTATCCATGCTGACTTAGCTTCACCCAATCCTATTTCTTTTTCCTTTCTCTCTCTCTCTCTCTTTTTTTTTTTCCTGAGACAGAGTCTTTCTCTGTTGCCCAGGCTGGAGTGCAGCGGTGTGATCTTGGCTCATTACAACCTCTGCCTCCCAGGTTCAAGCGGTTCTCCTGCCTCAGCCTCCCGAGTAGCTGGGACTATACGCATGCACCGCCACGCCCAGACAATTTTTTATTTTGTATTTTTAGTAGAGATGGGGTTTCACCATGTTGGCCAAGCCCTGGTCTTGAACTCCTGACCTCAGGTGATCCACCCACCTCGGCCTCCCAAAGTTTTGGGATTATAGGCTTGAGGCACTGCGCCTGGCCCAATCCTATTTCTTTGGGTTGGCTGGCCCTACTCTACTTTATGACTTTCAGCTGGATGGATACTCCATTTCTTCGCTGCTTATCTGTTCTTGGGCCTGTGGAATTTGTGGATATGAGGATAAAACTGCTTTTGTCAGAACTAGACACAATAGGGCCAGGAAGACTTGAAGGAAAGGAGGCTCAAGCTTACATGTCTGAGATAAAAACTGTTGCCACAAGAAATCCCTTCACATCCTTTTTGCGTCCCCTAATTTGAATCCCTTGCAAATGTTTCACATGTATAGGTACATTTCTATGACAAGGTTTATTACTAGACGTTCTTGAGGACTGCAGTAATTTAGATAAGATGCTCTCATGAAGAACTCTTGACCAGTAATAGCACATCCAGCAGCGAGCTGACAACAATTCTGACTTTGAGATTCTGGAAACAATGAAATCTCTTTCTAGGTAGCTAATGTGAACCCCTCTCCTTTTGCTAATAAAAGCTTCCCTTTCCTCTGCCCTAACCAAATGCACTTGTGGCTTGCCATTCCATGCATCCCAGATTATAATCCTTTCTTCTTATTCCCAGATAAACTCAACATATTTGGAGACAATGTTTTCCAATGTCTTTATTTATTTTTTTAGTTGACAGATTTCTTTTTTAGTTTTGTTGCTTTGTAAAGTCTGTCTTTATAACTCTGTTTGTTACCTGTCTTCTGATAATCTCTCTTAACCTTTACCCTTTCAGTATCTTTCCAACATTTGTGCTTCTTACTCCTTCCCAGTAACTTGGCTTGCTTCTATTCACCCCCATGGTATAAAGGGAAAGAACACCAGATCCATAGCTATCTTGGTCAAGTTCCACTGCAGTAAGGGGCAAGGCTAATGCTCAGGCAAAGTGGGAATGCTTCTCATAAGTAGGTCCTGAAACAACGGAGCAGGACCTAGATTCCACAGAGTGTACATGCAGTGGCCTGAATTACACAGAGTAAATTAACAATGGTCTAAAGGAAAGAGTCATGGAGGGGGAATCAGACAAGGAGGCAGCGGGACAGGAAAATAAGACTTGGGCCAAGAAAAAGTGTTCATCGTGGGAGGCATAGCAACTGATGGTTTAAATAAACAGCAAAAAAAGTTGTTTAGAAGAAAAGGTGACAAATTTTGAAAAAACATTTAGAAAATAAGTACCTTCCCTTCCAGGTACATTGAATTCTACAAAATGCAAATTTTAGATGTATTCAATTAATATTCTTTTGATTGCCAGCTACGTGAAAGGCACTTCTCTATATCTCAATGGCTTCATCATAACGAAGATCTCTTCTTTCATGGAGCTTTCATTCAGGACAGATGCTTACTTCCTGAACTCCATTATTCTCATCACATTTAAAATGAGTCTATATTGGAGTTTGGAATCAGAAACCTGTGTTTGAATTCTGATCTTCCACTTTCTAGTTTTGTGGATTTTGACACGACATATACAAACTTTCTAAGTTTCAGTGTCCTTGTCTATAAAAGGATTTTGTGATACTCACGGGTTGTGTTAAGAAGTACCTGAATTAACACGTAAAAGCAATTGCACAATGCCTGGCACAGTGGAAGTACTCAGTAAAAGTTAGTAGTTATTATTGTTACTATTGATATCTGCTCAGACAATTTCAATTATATACGGGATTCTACTTTCTTAGGTGCCACAGAGGGTACAAGCTATATATTTAGGTCATTGAAAATAGAATAAACTTCAGAAATGAAAAGAACTGATTTATTTTGCCTTTTAGGAATATGTGATCTGGTCCTGGCCCTTTCCCTAATCACAACTTAAATACTTCTTTGTGCTCACCAGACTCCAGCCACCCATGATCCTTTGCTTTTCTTTAGAAACTCCTACTCTCCTGCCCAAGAGTCTTGGCACCTGCTGCTACTTTTGCCTGGAACTCTCTTTTTTCCTGGTCTTCAAATTATCATCTCCTTCCCTATCCAACCAATCTGCAGCCCTGTCATGTCTCTTGCTCCCTGCCCCCTTGTTTATTGCATTCCATTTTTTAATTTTCTTCATAGCACTATCACTCCATGAAATGTTATTATTTATTATTTATTCGTATGTTCACCCATTCATCGTCAGTGCCCACTAAAATGTAAACTCTGTTCATGACAAGGTCTTGCTTGTGTCATTTGACCCCTGTGTCCAGAAAAGCACCTGTCACGTAGTACATCAAAAACTAGTTGAATTAACAGATAAGTGAATGAGTTGATAAATGAATTAATAACTTTTTGGGAAACAAGCAGATAATTTATTTGATTCTATTTTCATCCCAACATGCTGTTCCATTGGCATTTTATGACAGCTACATAATCAGAAATAGAAAGACACATAAATGTTAATCGTTATTCTTTTTATATGTTCATTTTCTCTTGCTTTTGCTTATTGTCTTGCAAGCATTTCCTTGTTTTACTTGTCCATTCATTTATTTTGCAGAGAATATGGATGCTTTTGTAATAAAAGTGTGAGAAAATTCCTTAATAAAACTACAAAATTAAACAATGCTTAAGTGTGCTTTCTTCAGAGGGCACATAAACCATTAGCTTAACACCTCTGCTCTTTGAAAAAAACATAAGATTTGGAGAAGGTCAGCTGTTAGCCAGTTAATCACATTTTTTTTTTAAACGGTTGTGGAATGTTGCTGAAAAGGATCCTCCGAGGTTATCTAATGCAGACCCTTCATTTAGCAGGTGAACAAACTATAGTCCAGAAAGGTTGGGGCTTGTCAATGACCACATGTCTACTAGAGGCAAGTACAAGTCCAGAACACTGACTTCCTGACTCAGAGGCCAGGGCTATTTTTCCAGTGCTATGTGCCAGCAAATGAGAAAATGGTGTTATTATTTTTGTTTTGTTATCTATAGAGATTTAAGGTTAAGGAAGTTCTGATGCGAGCTAGAGACCCAGAACAACAGTGATTCACAATTATAACCTAAAGAAGGGCTGCACCCTGACGAATACTTAAAAATATTCAAACCCTTATAGGCTATGTCTACTCAGAGAACACCCATTTATATGCCATCTGTGATTTTCACATGTGCTAATAGTTCTGTCTTTAATTCTAAAACTGAGGTAAAAAACTGTAATAAAGATTTCACATGTGTAATTTGCAATAGATTCACTTTCATCAGCAAGTGGAAGAAAAGCTAGATTTCTCATGAAAACCAATCAACTTTTAGAAGCTCAGTGTTGTTGTAACAAAAAAAGCCACTGTGCATATTCTGCTTCAAAGACAAGTTGATTTTGAAAAAGGGTTTTGCTTGGGCAGGAAATTGCTAAAAATGAGACCATTTTATAGATAGGAAGCCATAAAAATTAATCCACTTTAAACTCTGGCTTTATTTAAATTCTTATAATTTATTTTATATACAGTATTTATTATTGATAGTTGAGCTGTGAGCAAAAGTAATTCAGACTGATCAAAATCTATTCTATCTGAAAATCAGAAATAAAAAGACATTTTATATTCCTTTTTTTTTTTTTTTTTTTTTTTTAAACAGTGGAGGGATTGTTGCATTGAAGGTGAAATATTTTGTGACCTGTAATTTCAGTTAGTGGAAATTAGAATGGGTGAGCTATAGCCTTACCTTACAAGGTGGATAATGAAATGTCAACAGACCCTGAAGAAGCAGAGAACTCCAGGAGCTGATATAACACATTGCTAGAGGTAGTTCTTATCAATCAATCTAACTGTGCTTTTGTATTCACTTATGGGTTTCTTCAGTCTCCTGAATATTTTACAGACTGTGTGAAGATACTTGGTCTTTTAATCAAAATTCCAGTCAAAATAAGCTGGACCAACTTAGGGAGAGTCTTATTTTAGATTATGGAACTTAAAAACAAACAAACTACCTAACAAAATACAGATCTTTAGTTTTTTTATTTTCTTTATTAAGGGGACATGAAAGGCATACATTGAGGACTTAGATATTTTAGATTTTTGTTCTACTTTCTTCTCCACCTAAATAATTTTGATTAGCTAATCAGAAATATAACAATTCCTTTCCTTACCCTTAATCATCCTTCTAACTTCTTCATCTTTCCTCCTTCAACTTTTTCCTTTATCTCCTATGATTTATTCAAATCCTTTCTATAAAATTGTTTTCATTTTCCTTGGAAGACTGAATATACAAACGATGGCCAGACCATATATGACAAAACTGTGACAAAACCAGACTAGGAAGCCAAACAAAAGGGAAAACTGACAGGTTTGAAATTTGAGTTTAGTTTTTTGTTTGTCTGTGTGTTTGAAAACAGTGGGCCAAAGGCTATGGTCTATATCAGGGGAAGTTTTTTTTTTTTTTTTTTTTTCTGTAAAGGGCCAGAGAGTAAATATTTCAGGCTTTTGGGGACACAGGATTTCTAGAGCAACTACTGAACTCTGCCTTTTTAATGTGAAAGCAGCCATACACTACAAGTAAACAAATAAACATGCCTGCGTGCCAATGACTTTACTACAAAAAGAGGTAGCAGGTCAGGTTTGGTCTCTGTGCTGGCACTTTGTTGAATCCTGGTTTATGGTATGAGGTACATGCCCAGATCACAGTGTGTGTCACAATGTAAGCCTTAAACATCAGAAGAAGTCTGAAGATATTGTTATGAATTCCTTCCTTCATTCAACAAATAATGAGCCAGGCATTGTCCTAGAAGATCATCAAAGTGGACAAAAATCTTTGCCTTAATTGAAATTACATTGAATTGGGGATGACTGATACTAAACCATAAACGGAATAAATAAACTTCATAATCTATTGAAAGTTGAAAGTACTGGGGAGAGATAGAGCTTATAAGGAGAATGCAAAATGTGTGTGGGGAGAAGTAATGAGCAAAACAACGATTGTAATTTAAAATTGGATGGTTAGAGTAGACTCTAAAGAAAGTGGCATTTGAGCAAAAGTTTAGAAGAGGTGACCAAGTTAGTCATAGAGAAATCTGGAGAGAGAACTGCCTGCCTCTCATGCGGGAGGGCAAGAGTGGCTGGAGAGGAGGGAGCAAGGGCACAAAAATGAGGTTGGAAAGATGAGTTAGGCATCACTGCAAGGATTTTAGCTTTTGCTCCCAGTAAAATGGAATATCCTTACACCGTTTTTAACAGAGGAGGGATGTGAGGTGATTGACATTGCGAACAGGTAACTCTGGCTGCTGTGCTGAGAACTGCAGTAAGCCCATAGTAAGTCAGCAAGGATGGAAGCAGGGACACACCTGCATTAGTTCTCCCTTATCTGCAGTGGGTGTGCTCCAAGTCTCCCACTGGATGCCTGGAACTGTGGATAGAGCACTGAACCCCAGATACACTGTGTTTTTTGTTCTGTACATATAGATCTGTAACAAAGTTTAATTTATAAAGTAGGTGCAATAAGAAATTAACAATAATAACAAAATGAAACAATTTTAACAATATTCAAAATGGCATGCAATTTAAAAACATGAATATTTATGAAATCTTACATGTAATATTTTTGAACCACAGTTGACTGTAGGTAACTGAAACTGCAGAAAATGAAACTGCAGATAAGTGGGGACTACTGTAGTTGGATTAATATGTGCCATGTTTTAACTTTACTATTCATTCCATTTTCTGTTTTTCTTTTCCCCCATTTATCTCCGCCTTTAGCATGTCAACTAGACTTTTTTTCCCCCAAAAGTAATGGTTGCCTTAGAGTTTGCAATATACATTTTCAACGAGTCTGTTTCTACCTGCAAATAACACTGCACTGCTTCACTTACAGCGCAGATAGATTCCTTGTAATCAAGTACTCTCTCCTCTCTTCTTTCCCTGCGACATTGCTGTCATTCATTCCACTTACTCATATCCTATAATCACCCAATACCTTGTTACAATTATTGCATTAAACAAATGATTATATTTTAGATTAAGAATAAGAAGAAAGATAATTTCATTTTGTCATCATTTATTTCTTTTCTAATGCTCTTCCTTTATTCATGAAGATTTGAGTATCTGTCTTACATCATTTTCTCTCTTTCCTTGAAGAATTTTTTCTAACATTTTTTTCTGGCCAGATTTATTGCAATGAATTCTTTCATTTGTTGTTTGTCTGAGAAAGGCTTTTATTTCTCCTTCCCACTTGAAGGATAATTCTGTTGAATTTTCAACATTTTGTATATTTTACCCCTCTTTCCATGCTTTCATGGTTTCTGATGAGAAGTCAGCTTGTAATTCTTATCATTATTTTTCAATAGAAAAGTTGTTCTTTTTCTTCTTGCTTCTTTCAAGATTTCCTCTATGTCTTCAAGTTTTCCATACTTTCTTTAAATTTTCAACTTTTATTTTAGATACAGGGGGTACATGCACAGATTTCTCAATGGGAGTATTGCGTGATGCTGAGGTTTGGAGTACAGGTCCTGTCACCCTGGCAGTGAGCATAGTCCTCAATAGACATTTTTTTAACACATCCTACCCTCCACCTTCTAGTAGTCCACAGTGACTACCATTCCCATATTTATATCAATGTGTGCTCAATGCTTAGCTACCATCTATAAGTGAGAATATATGGTATTTGATTTTTCTGTTTCTGTATTAATTTGTTTAGAATAATGCCCTCCAGCTGCACCCATGTTGCTGCAAAGGACATGATTTCATTCTTTTTTATGGCTATGTAGCATTCCATGGTGTATATGTACCACATTTTCTTTATTTAAATCTACCATTGATGGGCACCTGGGTTGATTCTATGTCTTTGCTACTGTGAATAGTGCAGTGATGAACATATGAGTGCATGTGTCTTTTTAGCAGAATAATTTATTTTCCACTGGGCATATATCCAGTAATGAGATTGCTAAGTCAAATGGTAACTCTGTTTTCAAGTTCTTTGAGGAGTTGCCAGACTGCTTTCTACAGTGGCTGGACCAATTTACATTCCAACTCACAGTGTATAAGCATTCCCTTTTCTCTACTGTCTTGTCAGCATCTGTTGTTTTTTGACTTTTTAGTAATGGCCATTCTGACTGACGTGAGATGGTGTCTCATTGTGAGAGATTGGCATTTCTCTGATGATTAGTGAGGTGAACATTTTTCATGTTTTTTGGCCACTTTTGTGGTCTGTTGAGATATGTCTTCTCATTTTGTAATGGGGTTTGTTTTAGCTTATTGATTTAAGCTCTCCATAGAGTCTGGATATTAGGCCTTCATCAGATGCATAGTTTGAGAGTAACTTTTCCCATTTTGCAGGTTGTCTGTTTGTTCTGTTGATAATTTCTTTTACTGTGCAAGACTCTTTAGTTTAATTAAGTCCTACTTGTCTATTTTTGGTTTTGTTGCAATTGCTTTTGGAGACTTAGCCAAAAAAATATATTGCCAAGGCTGATGTCAAGAATAGTATTTCCTTGATTGTCTTCCAGGATTCGTATAGTTTGAGGTCTTACATTTAAATCTTTAATCCATTTTGAGTTAATTTTTGTATGTGATGAAAGGTCGAGGGTCCAGCTCCAATCTTCTGCATATGGCTCGCCAGTTATTCCAGCATCATTTACCGAATGGGAAGTCCTTTCCCCATTGCTTGCTTTTGTTAGCCTTGTTGAAGATCAGCTGATTGTTTTCAATGTAAATGTGATATGTCTAGGTTTTTTTTTATATCACAGATATTGGGTTTGGTTTTGTTTTTGCTATCAGTTCTGCTTGATATTTTCTAGAATTCCTGGATCTGTGCCTTGGAGCCTGTTAATAAAATGTTTTCAGCCATTATTACTTCAACTATTTCTTCTGCGTTGTTCTTTCTTTCTTATTATTCTGGTATCCTGTTTAAATTGTCTCATAATTCTTGGTTGTTATATTTGGCTTTTTAATTTTTTTCTCTGTGCATTTCAGTTTGGGGATTTTCTATTAACTTGTTGTCAAGCTCATTGATTATTTGCTTGGGTGTACTGAGTCTACTGTAAAGCCTTTCTTCATTTCTGTTACAATGTTTTTGATTTCTTATATTTTCTTTTGATTCTTTCTTAGTTTTTTTTAATCTCTCTGCTTACATTACACATCTCTTCATGTATCTTGTATCTTTTTCCATTAGGGCATGTAGCATATTCATCATAGCTTTTTAAAACTTTTCATCTCATAATTTCAATATATATGTAATATCTAAGTCTGGTTCTGAAGAAGATTGCTTTGTTTCATATGTGGTGTTTTTTTTTTTTTTTTTTTTTTGAGACGGAGTCTTGCTCTGTCGCCCAGGCTGGAGTGCAGTGGCCGGATCTCAGCTCACTGCAAGCTCCGCCTCCCGGGTTCACGCCATTCTTTTTTTTTTTTTGGCTTTTGGCATGCCTTGTAGTGTTTCCTAAAAGCCAGATACATTGTTTTAGGTATTAGAAACTGAGGCGAATAAGTCTTTACTGTGAGAATTTATATTAAGCTGGCTAGTTGTGCTGGATTGAATGTTCTCTATAGCTACAAATTCTAGTGCTTCAAGTTTCTTTAGTGTCCATGTTTTTGTCTCTCCTCTTGACTTTGGGCTTCCCTAAGTGCCCCTTCTTAGAAAGAGTCTGTGTCCTACAGCTCTTTCAGCTGTAATCCACTTTATTATACTGGAGCCCTGTTGGCGTTGTGTTAAAGTATAGGGGACAGAGAACATTATATAACATTTTTATTAAATTCTGACTTCTTAGAATTTAGTCAATCTTAATTTCCTGAGTCTTGGACTGTGACCTTTGCAAGTGTTTCTCTAGTTGCGTAGCTTTTTCTACTCCCCATTACTCTTTTCCTTGGCTGCAGTGTTCTCAAAATATTTCCTTTACCGCTCATGAATTATATTTTTATCCCCTTAGGTGAAATAGGAATGCTGAATCAAACTGGAGTGGGAGGAATGTCCTCCCCAAATTAGGATAAGGCTCTGGGAAAACCTTTGTACCTTGGAAAGTAGGCCTTCATCATGAAGAATGCTCTTGGAATATTTTATAATGATTGTTCTTCCTCATTAGCTGCCTAAGCCACAACGGGCTCTTTCTCCTATCTTCACTATGAGAACTTGGTGAGATTCTTGGAGACAAACTCATAAGACTGTGGGGGCTCCCTGAGACAGCAGACCTTAGGATTATCTCACTCTCAAGCTAGTCCAGCTCAGTCTCCAGCAATTCCTCCAAATTATCATGTTCATGTTCCCATCACTGTATGTTTCCAGTGGCTTTTGCTCTAGGCAAGCAGATTTCAGGTGTGGCCCTATGGATGTACCTGTGTCTACAAATTTTGGGCGGTAGCTGGCTTTAAAACATCATTATTTTTTCTAATTAGTCCTAGAAAAGTAATTGATTTTCAGTTTGTCCAGTTTTTTCTTATGGTAAAACGGGAGTATCTATTTTCAAGCTTTTTACACATCAGATTCAAAACTGAAAGTCTTGTGAGGCCTCTTAGGATCTAGGCTCAAAACTGGCAAAGTTTTACTTCTATTTACATGTGGTTGACCAACATAAGCGAAACAGCTAAGTCTAAAACAAAGGGTGAGGTATGCACCCTACCAGTGATGAGGCCATAAGAAAGCTGTAAACACAAGGAGGGGAAATAGTTGAGAACATTAACTCAGTGAACCATAGTATAATAGTGGTTTTCTTACATGATAAACCATTTGATTCTTTCATCGTGGGCTTTTCATTTCTCCAGCACCTCTGAACCTAATTATTATATTAAATTATCTTTTTTTGAAATTGCTAGAGTGTTTCTTTTTTTCCTGATTGAATTCTGACTGGCAATTTCAAGTTTAGAAGAAGAGGAAATGAGTCCTATATAATGTCCCTCTAAAACCCCAACAACCCTCTGAATAGTGTTTTGGTGAAGGCTCTTTTGTTCGCAAGCAAGAGAAAGCTATACACCTGAATTCAAGAAAAAAGAAAGTGGGAGCACGTTGTGGATGTATTGGGAAGATTCTGTAATAGTTCACTGAACCCAGGACAGAAAGATCATCAGGCCTCTCCAAGGCCTGGGACCTAAAGGAAACGCTGCATGGGGCCTCACCTGCATCTCTCCTGTCTGCTTCTGAGGGTCATGCTCTGTTTCTGCAGACTGAGGTTCTGTGTTTTTGAGAAGAAATGAAGCTAAGATGCTTTCCCTTACCCCCAAGTCACTATCTCCTTGGAGCAAGAATCCTGATGGAACAGCATGACTTGTTCTCAATGTTAATTTAATATTCTCAAGAGGTAAAACTTGAGTGATTTGTCTTAGGTTAGGTTCTTGCTTCTAATCCAATCACCAGGGATGGAAGCAGAGGCCAGGCAGACCTCGCCTGGCTGCTGGCGGATAGAGGAGTGCAGATGGGAGAAAGAAGCTCACCGTGAGTGAGGCCCTTACTCCTCAACCAGAGACAATTTTGTTCTGCAGAAGAAATTTGGCATGTCTGGATACATATGTGTTTCACAACTGGAAATGTATACTGGCATGTAGTAAGTAGAGGCCAGGGATGCTGCTAAACACCCCCAAATGCCCTTGGTAAGCCCCTCAACAAAGAATTGTCCAGCTCAGGATGTCAACCATGTGGAGGCTGAGAAATCTCAAGCTCAGCTAATATCCCAAAATGAGGATTGACAAGTAGCAGCCTAGCACTGGTGAGGATGAGGGGCAGAACCTGAGATGAGAGACAAGGAAAAAAATAAGTAATGATTGTTGCATTTGATAGCATGTATTATGTTCTAAACTGTATATTAAGTGTTCAACCAACATTTTTTTTCATTGTCTCCTCATAAAAATTCTACATAGTAAGTAGTAGTATCTTTGTTTTTTGGAAAACCAAATAGGACTGTATCACTCCAAAACTTACGTTTTTAACTATAAACTAAAAGGTAACGATGAAATTTCTGTATCTTGTGGATCATTCCCTGTTTTCACCAGAAGTACCTAGAAAGACAGAAACAGATTCTTAACTACTGAACTTGTGAGCCAAACAAGTAACAGTAAGTAACAACATCATTGTCATCTTCTAGGAAGCACCTTAACACTCTGAGTCTGGTCGTCTATTAAAGGGCTTTGAATCTGCCATAAACTACTGTGCAGATGTGCAGGCTAATGTGAATAGAGGGAGGACAGTAGGAAGCCCAGGCATGAAACATCCTCCAACAATAAAAAGAATTCCCATTCCCAAGATGAGGTTCCTATGATTTTCCTCCCCTCTGAAACATGCTGACCCTAATTTGATCCATAGAGTCCATTTCTACACCTTAAAACAGTAATCAGCAGGAAAAATGTGTAGGGATATGATGAAGATTAAACTCAGAAATGTGTATAAAGCAGGGTTTGGTAAATGGGTCAAATGCAGCCCATTGTTTGCTTTTATAAATAATTTTATTGGAACATTTTCATGGCCTTTTATTATGTGTTATCTATGGCTACTTTTGAGCTACAAAAGCAGAAATCCAAAAATGTTCTCTCTTTTTCCGCTTCCATAAAAAGTTTGCTAACTCCTGGTGTAAAGCAGTGGTCTGGGCACACAGGGTACATTCAGTCAGCATAGCTGAGGGTTGCTGGACATCTCTCCATTCACACTGGAAGAATATCCTCTGTGTTTGTTTGTTCACAGACTTGTTTGACGTGTTCCAGCCAAACTGGCCTCCAGCACTTTCTAAATTAATGCCTAAAGCACAGAATTAAAATGACACAATGAAAGACAACCAAGTAAGATCACATTTATCCATAAGAGATGGAGTTGTTTTGGAGCGGAAGGGATAGGGAGTTTGGAGACAGTACTAATTACAAGACAAGGAGAGAGAGGGAGAGGGAGAAAGAGAGGGGGGAGAGAGACAAAGAGAGAGAGAGAGAGATCTTAAGTTATTCAGCACATTAGTTGTGTAACTTTGGTCACATTTCTTAAACTCTCTGGTTATCGGTTTGCTCATATACAAAATGGGATGAACAGTGCTATTTTTTTGGTGGATTAAGAGAAATATATGTAAGAACTGAATGAACATGAAAATGTGGAAAATTAATGTTATAATAATAATGCAATTGCTTCATATATATTTATTATCATAGGGACCTGCCCGCCCACCATGGCAGTTAAATAACAGTAATAAGAGATAGCTTTTAGTGATTGTTTTCTATATACCGTACTTTGTTCTAAGTATTCTTTTGTGTGTGTTAACTTATTAAGCCCTCACAAGAACACTTTGAAATAGGTACTATTTTGCCAAATATATATTGGAGATAAGGGAAGTAAGGCACAGAGAAGTCAAGTAGATTGCCCAAGAACACACAGCTAAGAAGTTAGGCAGAGTCAGGATGTGCACTCATCAAGTCTGGCTGCAGAGCTCACAGTCTTCAATGTCTGCTGAGCATCATCCCTGTGACACGGTTACCAGTGATTCATTTTGAGTCCAAATGTCCTCCATTGTGGAGGGTTCTTGTGTGTCTGGATATGTGTGCTGAATATACTGGCTACACATACAGCATTTAGTGTGGCATCTGTGGGGGTCTCTGGAAAGAGGAAGCCACAACCAACACAGGAGTAACCCATGCCTAGCTTTCAGAGGTGCATAGGAATTCTCAGTGATGGGCGTGTGATGGGAGGCCAGAGAAGTTACCAAACACTTGACTTCAAATGCCCATCTGTATCACGGAGAGAGAGAAAAAAAGGAAGAACAATTTCTCTGTATTCTAAATTTCACTGATACCTGATATGGCTGAATTGTGCCCTCTCCAAATTCGTATGTTGAAATCCTAACTCCCAGTACCTTAGAATGTAACCGTATTTGGAGACAGAGCCTTTGTGGAGGTAAGCAAGTTAAAATGAAGCCTTCAGGGTAGACTCTAGTCAAATCTGACTAGTGTCCTTATAAAAAGAGGAAATTTGGACACCAGACACCTGTATACTGCATGTGTGCAGAGAAAAAACAATGTGAAGACACAGAGAGAAGGTGGCCAGGAAGAAAGGTCTCAGGAGAAACCAAGCCAGCAGACACCTTGATTTTGGACTTGTGGCCTCTGGGGTCTAAGCCATCCAGTCGTGGTATTCTGTTATGTCTACCCTCGCAAACTGATACAGTATCCCAGGAGCACTTCAGTGAGACCTTAATACAGAACAAAATGAGGAGTCCTTCTCTATCATTCTCCATATGCCATAGAGCATGTTTGACTTGGGGATGTTCAAGGTGCCCCCAGAAGAGACATGCTGAGCTCAGGGACCAGCAAGGGAGACTTCGGCAGTCAGGAGAGGAGTACGATGAGATGCTACTGCCTTGTGTGCCAAATGGAGCCACAGCATCCACTTCCAGGGAATTGCTGCTGCACCCTAAAGAGCAGAGAAGTGAAGAACACACCCAGGGGAGCATCAGGAGCATCAGGTCATGGCCAGCAGAGTGACAAGGTCCATGAAGGGGCAACATATATCGCACCTGCCTGTGGAGCTTCCAAAAATCCTTCAGGGGGAATTTTCACAGAGTGAGGGCTCATCACTGTCAGTTTGGAGAAATGAGCCAGAAAAACTAATTATTAATACTAGTGTTCCCAGATAGATACACAGAGGGTGCTGAGGCTTGGGGAAACTACAGTTCCACACAGTTGACCCTAGAGCAGATGCCCACGAAGATCTACCTAAAAAAGCTAGAGACCAGGCATTGGAAGAAACAGACAGGCAAAACATGATGAATTTGAAAACAAACAAACAAAAAAATCAGCGAGGAGATTTGTGAAAGAATGTAAGGGAAGAGACCAGGAAAAGTAGATTTAACCCAATTTAATCACTTCCCAGGATTATTAAGAAAGACATACTTAAAAGGATTTTATAAATAGAATGTGCTATGTAGCTGGTTTATGAAGAGAGAAAGCTGAATTTTATTCAAGATTATCATAGGCAGGAATTCAATGGAACAAATAGGAAATGTGCTTGGAAGAAAATAATAGACTGGGGAAAAGAAAGAAAAGGAAATGAAATTGGCCAGTTTAAAAAGGAGACAGTTGAACAAAGAGGGGAAGGGAAGGGACCCGGTGGCAGTGTTCTAGAGATGGAAAGAGAGGAAAACATCAAATAATTTGTTTGCCTTCCAGGGAAGGGACAGATAGAGCATGAGACCCAGGTTAACTACTAAACGGAATGAATGACATGGGAGAGTGCTGATGTTTCTACTAGAACCAAGGCACTGTTGTAAGTGGTGGGAGATCAGTCAGAGTCCCAATAACAATCTTCTTCTTAAGAATTAGAGTTTCTCTCCTCCAGCCATTTTTAATGACTGGTTTTAATCAGTGGTGAAGACTGGAAATTAAAGGCAAGAGCTAAATGTTTCAGTATTTTTTTTCTTCCACTGAGTGGGTGAGGGTGGCAGTTACAGGGCAGTCGATGACTCACTGACTTTGAAAACAGTATATCTTTCTTACAAATGTGTTGATACCCTTTTATCCTGTTCCTAGAAAGGGGAGAAAACTTCCATATCTTTGCCAGCACAATAATGAAGGAGTATTCCATCTATCTCTCCACCACCATCCTTTCCTCTGCCCATATGGAAAAGGGGTGGTAAATAATTGGTGGAGTTGGGGTAAACATCATTACTTCTGGGTAGCCCCAGCTCTAGCCTATTTTTTCTCTCAGATTTACATACTGAGTCTCTCTCTACTCCTGCTTCTATGGAGTTAGCATGCTCTGGGTGCAGTCCTGAGGCTTGACACTTTACACCTCTCTTGAATCTGTTCTCTCAATGGGGTTTGATGCAGGTGCGAGTTGCCCTGCAGACGGTTCAATGAATATGCCCAGATTTTGCTCTATAGATTTTGCTTTGGTCCAGAAGGTCCTGTGATCTAGATTACGTATGTAGTAGGAGGACTAAGACATATCCTCCAGCAAAATATGGTTGATGAAAATCTTCATTTGTTGACACCTGTTGTCAATTGCCTGAGAATTTAGAAGAGAAGCAGGTATGATTATTTTTAAATCTGAACCACAGATAAGCTACTTACTATCTAAACCATCATGGGAAAATTGCTTCTTTCTATGAGCCTCAATTTACACATCTGTGAAATTGAGAAAATAATCCCAATATGGAAAGGCTTTTTTGAGAATTATACTAAATAGTCATAGTAAGCATGCTATAGAAATCTGTTCATTGTGAGTGGTTTGAAGCATTTCTTCTAAACATTCTGTATTTCAGTTTCCCCAGTTAAAAAAATAATGTTGCTAATATTCATCCTTTCTTGATAAAATTTCAGGTATATGTGGGATTCTTGGGAGGCACTAATCAAAGTGGAATGGCTTCTGTCTTGTAGACCAGGCAAAATGTCATAATTTGAAAGATTCGGGCTACTGCCATACTTCATACCTCTGCAAGCCAGCAAACATCTAGACTTTTAAAATGCTCAAGTTTTAGATAGCTTTGTTGCTTACAGTGCTGATTCTTCAGAAAATGATTAGTGTCTCTTCCAGCTTGAAGATAATGGCATAAAATAAATATTTCCCATTTCTCCTCTTCAAAATCACCCAAATGCAAAAATGACATGCAAAAACACAAGTTTCTTCTTCAATGAAAGTAGGAGAGAGCTGAAACTCTGAACAACAAAAAAGATGGAAGGACTACAGGCACAGAGGAGGAAGTACGGTATAAGGATTCTCAAGGCTGCCAATCTCTAAAAGAGTCCGCAAAGAACGCTTCTCCAAGGTGAGCTTGAGGGCCACAGTCTGTAGTATAAAATCCAGTTTCTTGGTTTCAATAATACATGAGCAAGTAACAAGAGCTTTTATACACAGTTTCAAATTAAGAAGCAGATAATGTAGAGGTAATTAATAAATAACATGAGAAGGGGCTTCAAGATGGATGACTGCAAGCATCTTGTACTCACATCCTCTACCAAGAAGAAACAAAATAGTGAATAGAAAATTACATTTTAACTAGATCACCTACAAGAGAACACTGAAATTCAACAGAGAAATGCCAAGAAATTCCCGAAGCAGAAGTGAAGGACACATTCCTTAGCCACCAGCATATGGTTACTGCCAGCGAAAGCAACCCCCCCCCCCCCAGTACAAGGGCTGCAGCATAGCCATTGCTGCCCACACTTAAGCATTTTTCTGGGGACCTGGAGATTAAAGTATCCCCACATACTACAGCCAGTACTGGCATGCACCACCAGGAAGCTGGAGAACAGGTCTGCTGAGCCTGGCCCCACCAACCCTTCAGTGGTCAATCATATCATCAGGACTCAGGGACTCTCCAGCTCAGTCTGCCACTGGCATCAGAGCATTTTTTTCCCCAGGGCCCTGAGGCTGAGCTCAGCCTGCAGTTACCATCATAGTAGGTATCTCCCTGAATGTACCACTCGAGGGCTTGCAGACTGGCCTGTGCAGCCCGCCACAGCCATTACCAACACCAACATGGATTACTTGGGAGTCAGAGGGTTGTCTTGCCACTTCTACTACCATTGTCCATGCGACATTCACTTCCCAGGAACCTGAAAACCCTCCCACCAGCTTGGTCCACTGTTGTCACTGCAGACACCCAAGGAAGCTGCCTGAAGGCCCAAGAATAGCATGCCCTAGCTTGCCTGGGCATGCTAACACCAGTGCCCGCATATGCCACCATGGGGCCCCAAAACAAGGATGCTTCACCTGCTGCTAATAATACCACTGGGGCCTGAAGACAGGCCCACCTGGCATCCCTATCCCTAGCAAAACTTCACCACAGCCTCCACTAACAATCTCACCTTAAGCCACTGAGGAAATCACAGACACCATTGACTTTGTTTACAGTCAAAGAAATCATACAAAGACTACACTGCTGAACACACTTAGAGGCAAAGTCAAAGTGCCCTACCTAACCAATACCAAAGATAAATTTTCAGGAAAAAGTCCTCCTCTATGAAACAAATAAAAACTGTTATACTAAGTGTGCTGACATCAACCTAAAGACTCAAAAACTTGAAAAATAAAGGAAATATGACATCTCCAAAAGAACACAATTCTCCAGCAACAGATTCCAATAAAAATTTTATAACAACCCAGAAAAAGAATTTAAAACAATGATACTAAAGAAGCTCAGTGAGATATCAGAGGATACAGAAAATCAATACAAATAAATCAAAAAACCACTTCAGGATATGAATAAGAAATTTACCAAAGAGGTAGGTAACATGAAAAAAATAGAAATTTTGACACAAAATAACTTGTTAACTGAAATGCAAAATGCATCTGAAAGTTTCAGCAATAGACTAGACTAAGCAGAAGAAATAATTTCAGAACTTGAAGAGAGGTCTTATGAAATAATCCAGTTAGGTAAAATTTTTTTAAAAAATGAACATGACGTATAGGACATGATAAAGCAACAAAATATTTGAATTTTTAGTGTCCCATAAGGTGAAGAGAAAACAAAAGGGATAGGAAAACTATCTAATCAATTAATACCTAAAAAGTTCTATCAAAAGATTTAGACATCCAGATAAGAGGAAACTCAGCAATTCTTAGATACAATTAAAATAAAAACCTTAATGGCACATTGTAGTCAAACAGTCAAAAGTCAAAGACAAAAAAAAAAAAAAAAAAGAATTCCAGAAACAGCAAGCTAAAGTTAAGGGGACCCCCATCAGACTAACAGTAGATTTCCCAACAGAAACTTTACAGGCTGGAAAAGAATGGGATTTTGTATTTCAAGTGATGAAAGAAAAAATACTGTCAGCCAAAGATACTATACCCAGAAGAGTTAAATAAAGGAGAAATAAATTATTTCTCAGACAAATAAAATCTAAAGGAATTTATTACTACTACCTCAGCCCTACAAAAAGTGCTTAAGAGAGTCTTATACCTGGAAGTGAAAGGACAATATCTATCATCGTGAAAACACACAATGTATAAAACCCACTGGTAGAACAAAAATAAAAATAAGAAAGAAAAAGGACTCAAAAGTTACAACTACAAAAATCCACTAAGCAACAGTAATAAAAAAATAGAAAGGAGCAAAGAATATGTAAAATAACCATAAATTAATGAAAATAACAAGAATAAGCCCTCACGTATCAATAGTAACCTTGAATGTAAACCAGTTAATTTTTCCACTTAGAAGACATAGACTAGCTGAATGGGAAAAGATATTCCATGCACATGGAAACCAAAGGCAAGTGGGAATAGTTATATTAGACAAAACAGACATTAAGTGAAAAACAATAAAAAGAGAAAGTCATCACATACTGATAAAAAGATCAATTCTGCAAGAGAATATAACAATTCTAAACATATATGCTGTCAACATCAGAACACTCAGATATGAAAAGAAAATATTATTAGATCTAAAGGGAGACACAGACTCCAACACAATAATAGTTGGGGACTTTGACACTCAACCCTTGGCAATAGACAGATCATTTAGATAGAAAACAGAGAGAGAAACGCTGGATTTAAATTTGGCTTTAGATCAAATGGACTCAACATTTTATGCAACAGCTAAAGAATACACATTTTTCTTATCAGCACATGGAACATTCTCCAGGATAAGTTCTCAACTTTTTTTTTTTTTTTTTTTAAAGACAGTGTCACTCTGTTGCCCATGCTGGAGTGCAGTGATGAAATCTTGGCTCACTGCAACCTCTGCCTCCTGGGTTCAAGCAATTCTCATGCCTCAGTCTCCCAAGCAGCTGAGACTACAGGCACTTGCCCCTACACCTAGCTAATTTTGGTATTTTTAAGAGCAATGGGGTTTCACCATATTGGCCAGATGATGTCAAACTCCTGGCCTCAAGTGATCCACCCACCCCAGCCTCCTAAACTGCTGGAATTACAGGCATGAACCACAGTGTCTGGCTAATTTTTTAAAAAATAGAGATCATATCAAATATCTTCTCATACCATAATGGAATAAAACTAGAAATCAATAACAAGAACATTGGAAACTACACAAACACACAGAAATTCAACAATGTGCTCCTAAATGACTACTGAATCAAGGAAGACATTAAGAAGCAAATAAAATAATTTCTTGAAACTAACATAAATGGAAATACAACCTCCAAAAACACATAAGATACAGCAAAAGTGGTTGTAAAATGGAAGTTTATAACGATAAAAGCCTATGTTGAAAAAAATCAAAAGATTTCAAATAAACAATCTAGCAATGCCCCTCAAGGAACTAGGAAAACAAGAATAAGCCAAATCTCCCAATATAAGGAGAGAGATAATAAAGGTCAGAGCATAATTAAGTGAAATAGAAACTAAAAAATACAAAGAATCAATGAAACAAAAAATGTGTTTTCTTAAAAGATAAACAAAATTGATAAACCACTAGTTAGGCTAATCATGAAAACAAAACAAAACAAAACAAAAAAACAACAACCAAATAAACAAATGAAAAAGGAGACACTACACCTGATACCACAGAAATACAAAGGATCATCAGAGTCTTACAAACAACTATACACTAACAAACTGGAAAACCTAGAGGAAATGAATATATTCCTTGATGTGTACAACCTACCAAAATTTAATTAGGAAGAAATAGAAAACCTGAACAGACCAATGAGTAATGAGATTGAATCAGTAATAAAGTTTCCTGATAAAAAGCCATCCAAAGCAATCTACAAAATGGATGGCTTAATTACTGAATTCCACCAAACTTTCAAAGAAGAACTAACACTAATTGTCCTCAAGCTATTTCAAAAAATTGAAGAGGACAGAATTCTTCCCATCTCATTCTACAAGGCCAGCATTGCCTTGACACCAAAGCCAGACAAAGACACAACAATGATCAAATTACAGGCCAATATTCCTGATGAGCAGAGATGCAAAAATGTTCAACAAAATAACAGCAAACCAAATCCAAAAGCACATAAAAAAAATACACCGTGATCAAGTGAAATTTATCTCACAGAGGCAAGGATGCTTCAATGGATGCAAATCAATAAATGTGTTTTATAACATTAACAGAAAGACAACAATTATATGATCATCTCAATGGATGCAAAGTAAAGCATTTAATAAAATTCAATATCCCTTCATGATAAATACTGTCAATAGACTAGGCATAGAAGGAACATACCTCAACATAATAAAGGCCATATATTACGAGCACACTGCTACCACCATAGTGAATGGGGAAAAGCTGGATGCCTTGTCTCTAAGATCTGGAATAAAACAGAGTTGCCAGTTTTCGCCACTCCTATTCCACAAAGTACTAGAATTCCTAACCAAAACAATCAAGCAAGAGATAGAAATAAAAAGCATCTGAATTGAAAAGAAGAAAGTTAAATTGCACCTCTTTGCAGATGATATAATCTTATATCTAGAAAAACCTAATGACTCCACCATAAAACTCTGAGACCTGATAAATAAAGTCAGTAAACTTACAGGATACAAAAATCATCACACAAGGTTGAGTAGCATTTCTATATACCAATAATGAACTAATTCAGAAAGAAATTAAGAAGGCAATCCCATTTATAACAGCTAAAAAAGATACCTAGGCATAAATTTAATCAAGGAGGTAAAATTCCCTAGAAGTAAAACAATAAAACACTGATGAAAAAACCTGAAAAAAAAACAGTAAATGGAAAAAAACATTCCATGCTCATGGATTGGAAGAATTAGTATTGTGAAAATGACAATATTACATAGACATAGAAAATTCTAAAATTTATATAGAAGCAAAAAAGACCCTCAATACCAAAACAATCCTGAAAAAAAAAAGAACAAAGCTGGAGGCATCATACTACGTGACTTCAAAATATATTCTAAAGGCATAGCAACCATGGTGTTGGTATAAAAACAAACACATAGACGAATGGAATGGAATAGAGAACCCAGAAATATAACTATGTATTTACACCTGATTTCTGACAAAGGATCCAGGAACATTTACTGGTAAAAGGACATCCTTTTTACATAAATGGTGCTAGAAATATTGGATATCCGTATGCAGAATAATAAAACTAGATCACTATCTCACACCATATACAAAAATTAACTCAGAATAGATTAAAGCTAAAACATAAAACCTAAAACGATAGATTCCTAGAAGAAAACATAGGGAAAATGCTTTAGGACATTGGTCTTGGCAAAGATTTTACATGGTTAAGACCTCCAAATAACTGGCAACGAAACCAAAAATAGGCGAATGGAACTATATTAAATTAAAAAGCTTCTGCACAGCCAATGAAATGATCAACACAGTGAGAAGACAGTCTGTTGAATTATAGAAAATATTTACAAATTATCCATCCAACAAGGGACTAACATCCAGAATATACGAGCAAAGCAAACAACTCAACAGCAAAAAAAAAAAAAAAGAAAAATTTATAATCCCATTAAAACGTGTTCAAGGGACATCAATAGAAATTTCTCAAAAGAAGACATGCAGGGGGCCAGGCACCACGGTGGCTGACGCCTGTAATTCCAGCACTTTGGGAGGCCCAGGCAGGCAGATCACAAGGTCAGGAGATCGAGACCATCCTGGCTTACATGGTGAAACCCTGTCTTTACTAAAAATACAAAAATTAGCTGGGCGTGGTGGCGTGCGCCTGTAGTCTCAGCTTCTCGGGAGGCTGAGGCAGGAGAATCCCTTGAACCCGGGAGGCAGAGGTTGCAGTGATCCAAGATCGCGCCACTGCACTCCAGCCTGGGTGACTGAGCGAGACTCTGTCTCAAAAAAGAAAAAAAAAAAAAGAAGACATGCAAATGGCCAACAGATATATAAAAAAAATACTTAACATCATTAAGCATCAGTAAAATACAAATCAAAACAACAAGGTCATCTTATACCAGTTAAAATGGTTATTACTAAAAAGAAAAAAGTAACAAATGATGGAGAAGATGCAAAGAAAAAGGAAATCTTATACATTCTTGGTGGAAATGTAAATTAGTACAGCCACATGGAAAACAGTATGACGATTTCTCAAAAATCTAAAAGTATAATAGAACTACCAGGCCTGGCACTGTGGCTTATGCCAGTAATTCCAGCACTTTGAGAGGTTGAGGCAGAAAGATCACTTGAGGCCAGGAGTTTAAGACCAGGCTGGGCAACTCACCCCGACCTCATTTCCACAAAAAATAATAATTAAAAAATAGCCAGACATGGTGGTGCATGCCTGCAGTCCTAGCTACTCATTAGGCTGAGTCAAGAGGAATGTTTAAATTCAGGAGTTTGAGGTTACAGCGAACTATGATGGGTCCAAGGCACTCCAGCCTAGGTGACAGAGCAAGAATCTGTCCCTTAAAGAAACAAAAAACAAAAACAATAGAACTACTATATGATCCAGTAATTTAACGAATTTATCCAAAGGAAAATAAATCAGTATATCAAAGGGACACCTGCACCCCCATGTTTCTTGCAGGACTATTCAAAAAACAAAGACATAAAATCAACCTAAGGGTCTATCTGTGGGTAAATATGTAAACAAAATGGGATATACACACACACACACACACACACACACATACATACACATACACACACACATACACACACATAGTGGAAGACTATTTGGACATAAAAAAGAAAGAAAGTATGTCATTTACTGAAACATGGATGGAACTGGAGGTTATTATGTAAAGTGAAATAAGCCAGGCACAGAAAGACAAATATTGCATGTTTCATTTGTATATGGGAGTTCTAAAAGTAGATCTCACAGAGGTAGAGAGTAGAACAGTAAATACCAGAGGATGAGAAGGCTGTGTGGGTCAGGAGGGGATAAAGAGAGATTGTTTAATGGGTACAAACATACAATCAAATAGAAGTACTAAGTTCTAATATTCAATAGTATGTTAAGGTGTCTATAGTTAACAACAGTGTATTGTGTATTTAAAAATAGCTAGAACAGAGGACTTAAAATGTTCCCAACACATAGAAATGGTAAATACTTGGGGTGATAGACATCCCAAATACCCTTACTTGATCATTACACATTCTATTTATGTAATAAAATATTGTATGCACTCTACATATGTACAAATATTATGCATCAATAAAATTTGAAAAAATAGTGACCAGAAAAATATTGCTATAGATGAAAACTGTGCCCAATTTATCATATAATTACCATATCTCTTTGCTCTGTATAAAATTGGAGCACAAGGCAGAGATTCCAACACATAGGGATAATTTTTTCAGGCAACAGAAGCAGTTGAAACGCGAGGGAGTACAACTCAAGAAGAACATAGAATACATTTGTATCAAAAATATGAGGATAAACTGGAAGTTGCTAAAGGAAAAATAAATAGTCTTAAAAATATAAATGTAAATTTAGAAATAAATAATGTGCATTGTGTCTTCTCAGGTCTAATTGATGAAAATGCTAAAAATTATACTTAATTCTCTTGGGCATAATTTGTATCCTTCATCATCAAAATTGAGCATTGTGCTGTGATGTAATGCAGACTTCCTCAGTGACCATTTGAATTTTAAGCTGATAGTCTTCTTCTCTAAATTTCTCTAGGATGTTATATCTTTGTTGGTTCCTTTGATTTAGTTTTCTCTCTCATCTCTACTGTCACACTGTCCTCTGTGATTTCTTATTGTTTTCTATCTATCCGCTTCCCATATCTTCCTCGGTACACATTTTTTAATTTTCTAGTTTTTACTATCTTATAAGTTGGAAACACTAGATAGCAAAATGTAATCCTGTGTAATTAATAAAAGTTATTAATCATATAGCAATGGCTTTGATCCATAGCTCTTTTATTAAAGTTGCATAGAAGTTGACATGTGATATTTATGGATAGCAAATGGCTTTTCAGGAGCCGCTTTTGCTTGAGATGAGGTCCTGGATCACTGAATTATCAGAAAATTATAATTTTTGAAAAATGAATTCATTGGAGAACAGTATGGTGGTTCCTAAAATAACTACAAATAGAATGACCATATGATCCAGCAATCCTACTGTTGAGAATTTCCAAAGGAAAGGAAAGCATTATATCAAAAAGACATTTGAACTCCCATGTTTATTGCAGCACTACCCAAAATAGCCAAGACATGAAATGACTCTAGGTGTCCAACAACAGATGAACGAAGAAAATGTGATATACGTATGCCATCATACTATTTGGCGATCAAAAGAGTAAAATTCTGTCATTCATGGCAAGATGCATGGAACCGGATGATATTAGGTTAAGTGAAATAAGCCAGGAACAGAAAGTTAAACACCAAATGTTCTCACCTATATGTGGAAGCTAAAAAACAGTTAATGTCACAGAAGTAAAACGTAGAACAAAATATACTGTAGACTGGGAAGGTAGGGGAAATTAAGGGACAGGGAGATATTTGTTGAAGAACACAAAATTATAGATAATAGGAACAAGTTCTAATGTTGTATACCACTGTAGGATGACTATAGTTAATAGCTATATGTAGCTTCAAATAGCTAGAGGGAGGATATTAAACATTTCCAACACAAAGAAATGATAAATGTTTGAGATGATGGGTATACTAATTACCCAGACTGATTACTATACATTGTATGCATCAAAATATCACTATGAACCCCCGTGAATATGTACAATTATTATTTATCAATTAAAAAATAAAATAAAATAGCTGTTTTATGATTATATTTATCAATAAAAATTTTTTGTGTTATTCTTGTCATAGTTTTTTAAATGTTTTATTGCTTGTTTGTTTAAAGAGTGCAGTCTTATTCTTCTCTAGATCACTTTGCTGATTTTAATACAATTTATGCGGCCGGGCGCGGTGGCTCAAGCCTGTAATCCCAGCACTTTGGGAGGCCGAGACGGGCGGATCACGAGGTCAGGAGATCGAGACCATCCTGGCTAACACGGTGAAACCCCGTTTCTACTAAAAAATACAAAAAACTAGCCGGGCGAGGCGGCGGGCACCTGTAGTCCCAGCCACTCGGGAGGCTGAGGCAGGAGAATGGCGGGAACCCGGGAGGCGGAGCTTGCAGTGAGCTGAGATCCGGCCACTGCACTCCAGCCTGGGCGACAGAGCAAGACTCCGTCTCAAAAAAAAAAAAAAACAATTTACATAGTAAATTTTTAGAGAATCATAATGTAATTGACTGCCTAGGAAAGACAACTTGGAATGGGATTCGATAATGTTATGTTTATGCGTGAAAGTTTGAGACCCAAGCTGTCTGGAGTTAAATTCAGGTTCTATTACCTATTAGCTAGAAGACCATGATGAATATTTAAATATTTAAGTTCCAGTTTCCCCACCTGCATAAGAAAAAAATCAAAGTGTCTACCTCAGAAGATTGATTATGGCAACTAAATGTTCTGATACATATTTAGCATTTAGTAAAGTCTATCATGTATTCATAGAAAATACACATTAAATGACAGCTGAATTAATTCAAAATTTAGAGGCTCACTAACTTTCATTTTATTAATATGAAACAATATTTAAAAAAACAAAACCATGTTGTGAAGGGTATAAAATAGGCTAAAAGCTTGTGTCCAGAAAAATTATATGTTAGACAGTTAAAATAGTAAAATTAGAGAAAGGTTTGGAAAAAATTTCAGTCAGTTCTGTTATTGGGTCCTAGACTATGATTACTGTCCATCAAGCAGAAAATCCTCAGGAAGAGATGCACAGTAAGCGAGTTTGAAACTGTGAGATTTTCAATTTGTTCTAAGAGCAGCCTTTTTATCTGTTTTCCTCTTGACTGATAGAACAGATGAAAAAATGGAAGTAAAATGAATCCGAATAATATCTTGGATGAGAATGTAGCTTAATAAGAAACACATCTAATGTAGGAGTAGGAGCAAGGGAAAGGGAGAAAACCCTTCAGGATGAGAGCTTTGTGTCATGCCTGACAAGATGAGGAGAGAAAAACAGAGCTTACATAACGTGTATTGCATTTGAATCTTTCAACAGAGAGCTAAGCTGTGCTACTGTTGCCTCATAGAAGGAAAAAGCTCCAGCTTGCTATGGAGGGGCAGAGAGACCAGAGCATCCGCTTACCGTTCTCAGTTTTATTAAAACACCGGAAGAGAAAGCAGGAACTTGAGGAGTATGGCCTATTCAAATGCATCTTTAGGAAGTAAGGCACTATGCCAGCCCTCTGGGGGAGAAATCAGACATCAAAGGCTCCTCATCAGCAGCTGCTACTTACAGACATTTATTTATTTTGCACCGTAAAAACCATGAGAAAAGGAGAGAAATGAGACCTGGTGGAGAAAGCTCTGAAATGAGAATTCTGGGCTTCTGATATTAACATACTCCTTCCTCTGGGCCTCAGTTTCCCCATTTTTACCACCAAAAGGTTGCAAGGTTGGCCTTTAGGGTCTCTAACCCCTTTTCAGCTGAAAATTCTATGACATATTCATGAATATCAACAGAATCTAGCTCCACCCCCATAATTTGTTCATTCCTTTTTCCAGATTGTTTTACCTGCCGTCTTATTTCTTGCTACTCTTTCTGAGCTCCTTTGTTACAGGCAAACAGTGCACTTTTGCCTTTTGACTTGTACTTAATCTATGCCCTTCATTTTCACTGCTTCTGCTTCCACACCTAAATACACCTGTTTTTGGAATTAAACTCAAATATTCTTATTCTCCTTCCCAAAAGAAGTGACCTCCACCTCTCCAAGTCTCCATTAAATTTTCCTTGTTCCCTCTCAGGGCTCATTAGATGCTGTACCTAAGATAAAATAATCAAAAAGATCAGAACTTAGTTTAAAGTGAATCTACGTTTGTTCAAACATAAAGTTTTGGAGGACAGCCACTCAGGAAACACAGACTCCAAAGAATTGAAGTCATTCTTCTAAAGTATAGAAGTTTGGGATCCTTTATAGAGACCAAATTTAGGAAAGCGTAACAGAAATTCAGCATTTTTCTATATATGGCTGAATGCATAATGATAATCTGATTAGTTCAGGTAGTTTTTTTTTTTTTTGGAAAGGTATATTTAACATTGACATTGAAGATGTAACAGTCATGGGATCCTTTGCACCATCTGGTTTGAGTAAGGTACAGGAAAATAAAGGAGACAGTTAATCTGTAACAGAAATCAGTGGAAGGGAAAGAGGTTTGGTCTCCAGTCTCTCCTAGTCATTTACAGAACAAGAACAATGAGAAAGAGAGTTAATCTATAACCTAATAATGAGAAGTTGTGAACCTGATATATGACTGAATCTCCAGGGCTCAACTTCCTCCTTGGTGTAATAAATTTAGCAGATCCTAAAATTGTTTCTCTTATGGCTGCATGATATTGTAATCATTAGTTCATGTATTGTCTTGTCTTGCTGAGTAGCAACTGCTATGAACTCCCCAGTTCCCGGGATCGCTGGGGATAGGGATATGTCAGGTATTACAGTGTTACATGTCCATATCATTTGGTAGATAGCCACTGCCCCAAGTCCTCCACAGAGGACTCCCTGTCCCCTTCCTCCAGGACCCCTCACATCACGTTATTCAAATAACTACAAGGTTTACACCTGCCATGGCAGTTTCTCCAGGGTCCTTGCCCAGGCTATGGCTTTGCCAGAGCCCATGTTGGTCAAGTTGCTGGATATTTTGAAAGTTATTCCTGCTCTGCATCCCTCCTATCCACAGCCTCCTGCTAAGTGGCATATACATAACAAATGGTGAATATGTGTCTATTAAATGAAAGTAGTCAGTCTTGTTCTAATACTGTAAAAATTGTAGGAAAATACTTAGGGAGGGGTAGAGGGTCACAGAATGAGATGATTTTTGTTCCATGAGTCAGTGTTTAAGGCTTTTCCCCTGGTCTCAAAAGGCACTTAACGATTTTGGAGGGAGGGTAAGTAGAGGGGGTAGAATTTAAAGATACTAAGCAAAACTGGAGTGGAATAAGGTATAATTGAGTAATGCCTTATAAAAGAGACTACAAGCTTTTCAAGAGTTTGGTGAAAGACTGCATGAGTTGGGGGAATATGAAATGGTGCCACCTTCTCTTGACTGTGTTCCTATCTCCATTCATTTTCTGTCTTTTTCGGGGTTGCTTCTTTTTTCCCATCTCTAAATGAGAATTCTTCCCAAGCTTTGGTCAGTTCCTTTTTCTGTCTCCTCTCTTTTGCTACAATGGGTAAATAAGTTTAGCAAGATTTAAGCACACATTGTCAATATACAAAAAAGTCAGCCAGAAATCTACATTCTAATAATGAACAATTGGATACCAAAAGTAAAAATATAGTACTGTTTAAAATATCACCAAGGAGAATGAAATACTTAAATATAAATCTAATAAAATTTATGCAAGATCTCTATGCTGAAAACTACAAAAGACTGATGAAAGTTATCGGTGAAGACACAAATAAATGGAAAGATATATTGTGCTCATGGACTGGAAGATGCAATATATGTAAGATGTCAGTTCCCAAAAATAGGTCTACAGATTCAATGCAATCTCAATTAAAATTCCATAAGATTTTTTATAGATATCCATAAGCTAGTCTCAAATTTTATATGAAAAGGACAAGAGTCCAATATAGCCAAAATAACTTTGAAATAAGAATAAAGTTGGAGAACTTATACTGCCTGATTTTAAGACATACTATGAATCTTAACTATAATATAACCTAACTATAACAATCAAGACAGGGTAGTACTGGAGAAAAGATACATAGATAGATAAATGAGACAGAGTAGAAAGTCCAGAAATAGGCATCCAGAAATATGGCTGATTGATTTTTGACAATAGTGTGAAGGAAATTCAGTGGAGAAAGAACAGATTTTTGTAATAAATTGTGCTGGAAAAATTTAACGTTTGCATGTATATGTATGGAACTTCAGTCTATATTCTTTATGAAAACTTAATTCAAAATGAATTATAAGTCTAAATTTAAAATATGAAACTAAAAAGTTTTTAAAATAAAACATAAGAGAAAAATTTTTGTGCCCTTAGGTTAGGCAAAGAGATCTTAGATAAGAACAACAAACCAAAACTATGATCTATAAAAAAGAAAACTGGGCCAGGCATGATGGCTCATGCCTATCATCTCAGTACTTGGGAGTCCGAGGTGAGTGGATTGTCTGAGGTCAGGAGTTTGAGACCACCTGGCCAACATGGCGAAAACCTGTCTCTACTAAAATGCAAAAATTGGCCAGGTGTGGTAGTGGCACCTGTAATCCCAGCTACTAGAGAGGCTGAGGCAGGAGAATCGCTTGAACCCTGGGAGGTGGAGGTTGCAGTGAGCTGAGATTGTACAATTGCACTCCAGCCTGGGCAACAGAGCCAGACTCTGTCTCGGAAAAAAAAAGAAAAGAAAAGAAAAGAAAACTGATAAATTTGACTTCTTCAGAATAAAATATTTTTGCTTTGCAAAAAACTTTTGTGACAAGAATGGGAAGATGAGTCACAGCCTGGAAGAAAATATCTGCATATATCTGATAAAGAACTCTCAAAACATAATGATAAGGAAACAAACAACCCAATAAAAAATGGGCAGAAGATCTGAGCAAACAGTTTACCAAAGAAGGCACATGGACAGAAAATAAGCACATTAAAAGATGTCAACCTCATTAGTCATTAGGAAAATCCAAATTAAAACCACAAAGAGCTACCACTACATACCCCTTAGCATGGCTGAAACTAACAGAGAAAACAAAACTTGACAATACTAAGTGGTGGTAAGTATGCTAAGCAACTGGAACTCTCATATATTGCTTTTGGGAATGCAAAATGGAACAGCCGCTGTAGAAAATAATTTGTCAGTTACTTATGAAGTTAAATATGCATTCCTGTATGACCCAGAAATCACATTTGTATGTATTTACCCTAAAGAAATGAAAGCATATGTCCACGCGAATACCTGACATAGATATTTATAGCAGCATAAAACTGTTATTGTAATTGACAAGACAGGAAATAACCAAATATTCCTCAACTGGGTAATCAATAAACTAATTCATAAAATAAAAATCACCATTTTGTAATACATTTCTATAAGTTTTAACAACTGTGCAGTCACATCTATTCACTACCACAATCAAGACATAAAACAATTTTATGACTGTAACCCCCCAATTTTTTTTGAGTATTGATTTTAAAAGAAACAAATTTAAAAAAAACCTTAAAATTAGTGAAATGAGTCACAATTACTCCAGAAATGTGTATGTCTAAAATTTTGCATTTTCAAACCAGTCTGGCAATATCAAATAAAGCTAAGCATGCATGTATGCATATCTATATACACACACATATGTAATCCATCTATATAAATATACATACACACAAATATATATTATATTTTATATTACATAATATATATTACTTATATATAATGTATATATAGATGTACACACATATATTATATATGATATATAACATATATTTTATATATTATATACACATACAAATACATATATAGATATACACACATAATATATTTATATAATATAGTAATATAGTAATATATAATATGTATCTAATATAAAATATAATTAATATACAATATATGATATATCACATATTATATTATAATTAATATATTTACATAGTATATAATATATGTAATACCTTATATAAAATATACAAAATATATGTTTTATATATATTTTATATAATATGTAATATATTATATTTATGTAATATATGCAATATAATATACATGTAATATATGTAATATAATATATGTAATATAATATGTAATATATTTATATACATATATTTATAAAATATATATATTTATATACATATATTTATAAAATATATATTTCATATATAATATCTATATATCCACATATAGGTATATATGTAATATATACTATATTACATATCACATATATTATATAATTATATATTATATATTGCCTATATCATATATGATTCACATATATTACATATATATGATATATTCATATATGCTAGCTATCATATATAACATATGCAACATATATATAATATATAACTATATTACATATGTATGTGTGTATGTATATCTATATATGGATTATATATAGAAATATATGTGTATGTATGCATACCTATATATGGATTATATATGTGTGTGTATGTGTGTGTGTATGTGTGTGTGTATATATATATAAAACCCCCACATTTTATTTCATTCCTAGGTATGGATTCCTAGGCATGTAGTGAAGAAAAATGTACCCTTAGATCCACAAAAAGATGTGTGTAGGTATGGTCATTGCAACACCATTCTTAAAAGTCCCAACTGGAAACTAAAATTTCCATCAATAGTAGGAGGGATATAATAAAATAGTAAAATAGATATTAGAATAGTGGCATTCTATTGTTTTCATGTAGTGGAATGCTATACTATAATAAGAAGGAACAATCTAAAACTACATACAAACATTGCGTTGAGTGATGAAACCAGGCAAAAAGGACAAACATATATAATGTGTTTCTGTTTCTCTCAGGTTCAAAACACAAAACGAGTTTGTGGTGTTAAGTGTCAGCCTAGCAGTGAGTTTCTTTTGAGGCAGCTAGATAGTGACTAGATGGAGACATGGGAGCCTCTGGAGAGTGTGCCATGTTCTGTCTCGTGAGTTGGGTTCCAGCTACACGGATATATTTAGTTTGAAAGATTCATCAAGCTTTGCACTAGTAATGTGCATAATGTTTTGTATATGTATGCTTCAATAAAAAGTTTAAATTAAAAAAAGGAAAATACTTTTATCTTTTTAAAATGTATTTAATTTACACCTAACTTTACAGAAACACAGAAGTTGCATAGAAGAAAAGACGCATGTTCCTTTGGTGTCGTCCATTATTTATTATTATTTTTTTATTAAGGGTCATTTCTCTGAAGGTGAAGTCTCTCTTCATTTGCATAGTTCTTTCTAAATCATACGTTTAACAATGCTTGAGGAAATAATTGGTTCATTACCCTCCATCCGGCTGGTTGCCCTCCCCTAAGGCTTATACCTATACCTTGGTCAATTCCACAGACCAAGCCAGGTGCAGACTTGAAATGAAGGGTTTTTCTGGAACGCACCTGCTGTGTGGTGAGAATATTGCTTCATTTCGTGTACTGCAGGCTGTGCCTCTTATCAGACTACTAACAACAACAAAAGAGTTACTTACAGATTCAGATGCTATTTCTTCTATCTAGTCTCTGCAGATACTTCATTAAATTTGGAAGTATTTTTACAAGATATTGCAACAAAAGCTAGGCAGAGAGTCCGTCCTCAGGGGTCTTATCATTAGACAGTCAGGCATGTACACAAAATCCTGCGAATGGTAGAAACAATTATTTACTTTCTGTCTTCTGTCTCCTGTCATCCACACTGTGTCCACTTAGGCATAAGAGCCTTCCTCTGTGACCGCTCTTTCCTCTTCCCTTTTCTCATGGCCTCTTGGTCTTCTAACTCCCACCCTCGTCGTGGTGGTTTTTCTTCCTCTCAGCTTCCAACCTGACTAAAGTCAGATGGATCCAAACAGCTTTTTCTTCAGTGAAAGTAACAGTGCTGAGATGGGTAGTGGATAGAGTCAGGCTTTATCCATGGTTGGAGGAGTTGAAGAAAGTTTCCCTTTGTAACAGGCTGAAGTCTGACGGCTCCCCTCTCAGAGGTTGAAAACACGAGAAGCAGGTGTGGTGAAAGGAAAGCAATTTTATTGATCAAATGCTGGCAGATGGGAGATAGCCAAGCTTCTGCCTCAAGGAAGCCCTCTCTGTCTCTGGGGATGATTGAAGGGTTTTCAGAAGGAAAAGGTGTGGGAAACACACGGCAAGGTGCAGGAGGGTGGCAGTTTGGCCTGTCTCATTCTGCTGGTTATCTTAAGTAATTGCCCATTCAGAGGCTGGGTTTCTGTTATCCCGACTTGTGCCCCGTAGTGGTGAGTTGTTAGTAACTTCCCCCAATTAGAAGAATTCTGCAGTTGGGTCTCCTAACTTTGGTTTGTTTCAAAATTGTTCACTGCAACTTCTAAGCAAGTGCATAAATTAGATTAGCGAGCACTGTTCACCTAAGTGCCTGGTAGGAAAGGAGAAATGAAGAGTTTCAAAGTACATTTCAAGGCTGAAAGCAAGAAACGGAAAAAAGTCTCAAAATGCATTTTGGGGCTGGGGTTCTTGGTTAGTTTCTCACTGTCAAATTCCATTCAATTTCTGTGGAAGGTGGGTGATGCAATAAATCTTGCTATTTCTTGCTGAAAAGGAGCATAGTTAGGGGGTATCAGAATGTAATCTATTTACCTGTAGTTAGACATATTCCCGAGTTCCCAGATTCACAGTAGGAACTTGCTGGAGCATTATGGTACTAGGACCTAGAAGCTTTTGAGGTATTCTGTCCTGCACCTCCATACAAAGTATATAACGGTAATAAAGTCCACAGCAGCTAAGGAGAATAATTAGCAGAGTACCAATCACACAGTATATGAAAGTCTCCCATGTATTAGGAAGTCGGCTGAACTACGCTGTTATGGGGTCCTGGGAGAAGATATCTATAGCAGAAATAGAGATATCTAATGCATGCATAACCTGGGTTATATTGTGAGAACAATGTGGTGTATATATATGCACAACATTCAGTCTTAATCAGTGCGCAGGTGCTGCCTTGGGTTGCAGTCAGGATATCTAAGGCCATACCATTTTGTAGGGCCTCTTGGCTAATCTTCAAGGTTTCTTCAGTGAGAAGGGTGTTACCTTTTGGCTAGCTCTTGGTCTGCTCTTGGTTTCTCCAGGATTTCTGTAGCACTTTATTTCCTGGGTAGAAAGGATAACAGGGTCATTCATGGGGTATGAGGACCTGGAAACAGCAAATTGTTCATAGACTTCCAGAGGGAAGAGTTTTTGCTTTTCTTCCTTGGGGTGAGTGAGTGGCATCTGCAGATGCAGTCCCTGTTCTGGTGGAATCTGTAAGCAAAATTGCTGCTTCCTTGGAGGAAAAGTCACTTGATCATTTAGCTTGCAAAGCAACTCTCATCCCAATAGAGAAACTGGTCATTCTGGCATATAAAGAATATTATTTCTTAATTCCAAGTCGCCCAGCTAACATTTCAAAGATTTTTTTTTTTTTTTTTTTTTTTTTTTGAGACGGAGTCTCGCTATGCTCCCAGGCTGGAGTGCAGTGGCGTGATCTCAGCTCACTGCAAGCTCCGCCTCCCGGGTTCACGCCATTCTCCCACCTCAGCCTCCCAAGTAGCTGAGACTACAGGCGCCCGCCACCACGCCCGGCTAGTTTTTTGTATTTTTAGTAGAGACGGGGTTTCACCATGTTAGCCAGGATAGTCTCGATCTCCTGACCTCGTGATCCACCCGCCTCGGCCTCCCAAAGTGCTGGGATTACAGGCATGAGCCACTGCGCCCGGCCTTCAAAGATTTTTTAAAAAAAATCTTTTGCTGTATTTCTCTTGAATTTTAGTATTTTTTGCTTTGGGGGTGTTATGGACTGATTAAATAGCCCTAGGATTCATTAAGAAATAAGTTACTTTGTTCCCCACTGTCATTTATACCTGGGGCCCCTGTGGGGATATGATAACAGGTTAACTAAACATGCATATTTAACAGGTTATAGGAGGATGTATGAATATTTATAAAGGTGGTCCTGACTCATGCATATTGAAAAAACATGAATGTAACATATGACTCTGCTTACTTTGGGATAGAGACGTAGCCTTTGCCTGGCATAGTCTTAGGTTCTGTTTATAATTTGGTATCTTACTGTCATAAAGAGTTCCTTCTGTCAGTCTTAGAATCTCTATTTTAATGTTAATGCTGGTCAATTTTGCCTGCATTCCAAAGATCCAATTTTGCCTTAATTCCTCCTTCGTTGAGAGGCTTAAAATTCTATTTTTTTTAGTTTATAGTCCCCCTTTTTATTAAGGTATGCCAGAAGCAGTATTAATGGCCATGCTTTTATGTTGTCCCATATCAATGCTGGAGTAGCATGCCACCTGCCTCGAGTCCATCATGTCCCTGGTTGTGACTGCTCTGGCCAAAGGGCTTAGAGTCAAAAGACTTATAGTCAATTGAATGTTCTAGGCCAAATGAGAATGGGAGTGTAGAGGCACTCATTAACCTTTAAATCCCCTTTTAAGCAACATAAGAGACAAAAAACAAAAGCCAAACGGCAAAGTTATAAAATGGACTTATTTATAATTTATATACACTGAACTGCTATAATCTTGGCTCGTAGCAATTAGCTGTACAAAACACAAGCATTTTGTTCAGCTGTTTAGGCAACTGTGTGCTCATTCTTGATTTGGAGGATTTGACCTAATTTTATTTCTTGAAATCAGCCCTTACAATCTCATGTGACAGTACCTGGGCCTGGAGGGATTGAATAATTTTAAATTCTGGAGGCGAAACAAAACAAATAATTAGCAATGTTTTAAACAAAAATGTCATAAACTCTGTCTAGTTTTGAAAATGACAAGAAAGGAAGCTCATAGGTAGTTAAACATTTCAATTATTTAGTATCAAAACATATAATAAATTATATTAATTCACATAGAGGCAAAATTATTAAATGAATCTTAATGTTTTTGAGTACAGTCCATTCCCTGCATCTCATGAAGGCAGTTACTTTGATTGTTGCCTTTGCCTGAGTCTAAAGATGAGGCTTTGGTTAACTTAGGTTTGGTGTCAGGTATTGGCAGGAGTCATTGCCTTCTTGAGACAAGATATGTATTCCCAGTTAAATCACCTTTGCAAAAATTATAACTAAGGAAATTATTACAGTGAAAGAGATACGAACTAGCTGACTCCATCTTGCCTCTAACCTCCAAGATGTTCTTGTTCATTCTGAGTCATAAGTTGAACTAACTTTGGGAGGAACAGTCCTTTCCCAAAACAAACCCCCTTCCTGCCTGGGGACTAGACTGCCTTTGCAGGACTAACAAATTTGCCACAAATTTAGAAATTATGGTTTAGGAGTCATGCAGCTGGAGGCTGCAAGACTCTAAACCTCCTCAAATTGGTCCTGGGGATAAAATCACTATGGCAAAACCTGAGATCAGTGCTTGGGATATTTTGTAGACCCTGAACTCGATGGACCAGCTGGCACTATCCAGATGGATAAACTGTCTCATCTGGTTTTATGGCCCCCACTCAGGAAGTGACTCTGCAAAGAGGACAGTTTACACTTTCTATGATTTCACACCTGACTCACTGGCTCCCTACCCACTAAATTATCCTTGAAAACTTCAATCCCCAAGTTTTCAGGGAGACTCATTTGAGTTATAATAAAATTCTGGTCTCTCACGCAGCCAGGTCTGCATGAATTACTCTTTCTCTGTTGCAATTCATCTGTCTTGATAAATTGGCTCTGTCTAGGCAGCAGGAAAGGTGAACTCAAGGAGTGGTTACACCAGCAGTCAAAACCATGTAATTTAAAAGCACAAGGATTAGTTAATTGCACCTGAAAATGGCTATTGCAAGGGGCTGGGGGTGGTGCTATTGAAGCCCATGATCTAATTGGAAACTGTAAAAAGATTATATAACCTTTTGGTGATTAATTTTTATAGCTTTGATAAACCCTAGCAATAAGTCGGCGACTTAATTGAGAATTTGATTTTGAGGATGTTTGTCAAAGACATTAAAAAGCTTATTGTAAAATTATAGTTACTCATTTAACCAAAGTGATAATCAAAAGACTTTAAAAGCAGTACAGAAGTTTACATGGATTGAAAAAAAATTGAATTATTTTAAAGCTCAGTTTTTCTAAGCAATCAAACACCTAATAAGACAACACAGGAATTATCCTGATAAAACATAAAATGTTGTTTCTTAAGCCAGTTACAAAAAAGGCAAAGAAAAACCTTCTGCAGTGTGACTGCTTGTTCTTATAAGAAGCCCATTTAGATAATCTGAAAGTCAAATTTGATGAAAAAAAGTACTTGAATTTAATCAGATACTGAAAGATTGTGTTCAAAGTTATAGGTATGTCAGGGAAATACGTGACTCTTAGGAACAGCATGAGAAGTTTCCTGATTACACTGAAAAATTTAGACATATCAGGAAAAGCCAAGAGTATACAATCAATTATACTGAGGAATTTACACTGGAAGAAAACATTGCTTTTTATTTTACCTTCAATATAAAAACATTTCAGCATTAGACCATAACAACTGTTAGAACTGGAGAAAAATGTCATAGGAGCTGACAAAGAACTGAAGGCGAGTTATCATCTCAGGTCTTTCCAAAGAGCTGACAGCAGTGAGATACAACAAAAGTTGAACTTCTAAGATGTGAATCTGAGAAGTTTTAAAAGGAAATAGGTTATAGAACTAAAAGGCAAAATCTGTAGTTTCATTAAAAGCACAAATCAACACCTTAAGAAAACCTTATTTTAAAATAGAAGATCAATGTTTAGAAAGGCTATTATAAATAATTTTATTTTAATTATAGGTAACTTAATCACATACACAATTCCTTTTATAAATTTTCTTCATGAACCTTATCACAACCTACCCAGACCATCTATGACATGTTTAGACTTTCTGACTTGTCCTATACTTCCCTCTTTCCTAAATAATCTATTATTTTATGTTAGGACACAAATTTACCGTATGAAATCCTTACTTATACAAAATTATTCTATTTTCTTTTATCTGTTCTTACTTAAAAATACATTTTTATATCCATGACTACTTTCACATCTCTCTCCTCTATTGACCAGTTTCTTTTTACCCTCTTTAATAAATAACTTTTAAATAACCACCAAAGTAGACATTTTTTTTGTCATTGAGAACATAACTGACAGAATTATATATTAACTAGAATGATTATTCTTAGTAACCTTAAATGTTAGTAAAAACCTAGGAAGCAACAAATCCTGAACCGTCTGTCAGATGTTAGCAGTTTATAGGTGAAAGCATTCCATAATATTAGAAGAAGGTTTTCCCATATCATAATATTTTCTTTAAAAAAAATATTATTTCAAGAGCTTTTAGGGTGCAAGTGGTTTTTGTTTGTTTGTTTGTTACATGAATATATTATATAGTGGTAAATTCTGAGATTTTAGTGTACCCATCACCCAAATAGTGAACATTGTACCTGATATATAGTTTTTTTAAATCCCTAGTCCCACTCCCACGCTTCCCATTCTGAATCTCTAAAGTCTTATATCACTCTATATGCCTTTTCATACTCATGGCTTAGCTCCCACTTATAAGTAAGAACATACGTTTTTTGGTTTTTCCCTCCCAAGTTACTTCGCTTAGAATAATGGCCTTCAGCTCCATCCAAGTTGCTGCAGAAGACATTATTTCACTACTTTTGATGGCTGAGTAGTATTCCATGGTGTATATGTACCATATTTTTTATTATCCACTTATTAGTTAATGGGAACTTAAGTTGGTTCAGTATCTTTGCAATTGTGAATTGTGAATTGTGCTGCTATAAACATGTATGTGCCAGCATCTCTTTCATTAATAACTTCTTTTCCTTTGGGTCGAAACCCAGCAGTGTGATTACTGAATGAAATGATAGATCTACTTTTAGCTATTTAAGAAATCTCCATGCTGTTTTCCATAAAGATTGTAATAATTTACATTCCCACCATCAGTGTATAAGCATCCCCTTTTCCCCATATCCATGCCAGTATTTATTTATTGTTTGTTTGTTTACTTTTTAGTAATGGCCATTCTTGTAGGAGTAAGATGATATCTCATTGTAGTTTTCATTTGTATTCTCCTAATGATTAGTGGTGATGAGCATTTTTTCATATTGTTTTTGGTCATTTGTATATCTTCCTTTGAGAAATGTCTAATCATGTACTTTGCCCACTTTTTAATGGGATTATCTGTTGTTTTCTTGTTGATTTATTTGAGTTTCTTATATATTATGGATACTAGATCTTAGTTGGATGTGTAGTTTGCAAATATTTTCTACCATTCTCTGTGTTTTCTGTTTACTCTGATAATTATTTCTTTTGCTGTGCAGAAGCTTTTTAGTTTAATTAGGTCTCATTCATTTACAGTTCTTTTTGCCACATTTGCTATTGGGATTTTAGTCACAAATTCTTTGTCTAGGCTGATACCTAGAAGAATTTTTTCAACCTTGTCTTTGATACAGTTTGGCTGTGTCCCCACCCAAATCTCATCTTGAATTGTAACTCCCTAAATTACCACATGTCTTGGGAGGAACCCAGTGGGAGGTGCTTGAATTATAGGGGTGGGTCTTTCCTGCACTGTTCTCATGATAATGAGTGAGTCTCATGAGATCTGATGGTCTTAAAAGTGAGTTTCCCTGCACAAGCTCTCTCTTTGCCTGCTGCCATCAATGTAAGACATGACTTGCTCCTCCTTGCCTTCTGCCATGACTGTGAGGCCTCCCCAGCCATGTGGAACTGTAAGTCCATTAAACCTCTGTCTTTTGCAAATTGTCCAGTCTCAGGTATGTCTTTATTAGCAGTGTGAGGACAGACTAATACAGTAAATTGGTATCAGTAGAATGGGCACTGCAGAAAAGTACGCCAAAGTGTGGAAGCAACATTGGAACTGGGTAATAGGCAGAGGTTGGAACAGGTTGGAGGGCTCAGAAAAGACAGGAAAATGTGGGAAAGTTTGGAACTCCCTAGAGACTTGTTTAGTGGCTTTGACAAAAATGCTGGTAGTGATATGAACAATAAGGTCCAGGCTGAGATGATCTCAGATGGAGATGAGGAAATTGTTGAGAACTGGAGAAAAGGTGACTCTTGTTATGTTTTAGCAAAGAGACTGTTGGCATTTTGCACCACCCTAGAGATCTGTGGAACCTTGAACTTGAGAGAGATTATTGAGGGTATCCAGCAGAGGAAATATCTAAGACGCAAAGCATTCAACATGTGACTTGGGTGCTGTTAAAGGCGTTCAGTTTTATAAGGGAAGCAGAGCATGACAATCTGGAAAATTTGCAGCCTGACAATGCGATAGAAAACAAAAGAATCCCATTCTCAGAGAAGTTCAAGCAAGCTGCAGAAATCTGCATAACTAATGAGGAGTCAAAAGTTAATCCCCAAGACAATAGTAAAAATGCCTCCAGGACGTATCAAAGATCTTCATGGCAGCTCCTACCAAGACAGGCCCAGAGGCCTAGGAGGAAAATATGGTTTCATGGGCCAGGTCCAGGGTCCCCATGCTGTGTGCAGTCTAGGGACTTGGTGTCCTGAATTCCAGCCATTCCAGCTTGACTAAAAAGGGGCAAGATACAGCTCAGGCCATGGCTTTAGAGGGTGCAAGCCCCAATCCTTCCATGTGGTGTTGAGCCTGTGGGTACACAGAAGTCAAGAATTGAGGTTTGGGAACCTCTGCCTAGATTTCAGAGGATGTATGGAAATGCCTGGATGTCCAGGCAGAAGTTTGCTGCAGGGTGGGGCTGTCATGGAGAACCTCTGCTAGGGCAGTGCAGAAGGGAAATGTGGGATCAGAGCCCCCACACAGAGTCCCTCCTGGGGTACCACCTAGTGGAGCTGTGAGAAGATGGCCACCATCCTCCAGATCCCAGAAAGGCAGATCCTCTGATGGCTTCCTCTTTGTGCCAGAAAAGCTACAGACACAACACCAGCCCATGAAAGCAGTCAGATGAGAGGCTGTACCTTGCAGAGTCACCAGGGTGAAGCTGCCCAAGACCATGGGAACCCACCTCTTGCATCAGCATGATCCGGATGTGAGAGATGGAGTCAAAAGAGATCATTTTGGAGCTTTAAGGTTTGACTGTCCTCCTGGATTTCATACTTGCATGGAGCCTATAGCCCCCTTTTTTGGACAATTTCTCCCATTTAGAATGGCTGTATTTATCCAATGCTTGTGTCCCCATTGGATCCAGGAAGTAACTAACTTCTTTTTGATTTTACAGGCTCATGGGCAGAAGGAACTTGCCTTGTCTCAGATGAGACTTTGGACTGTGGACTTTTGAGTTAATGCTGAAATGAGTTAAGACTTTGGGGGACTATAGGGAAGGCACGATTGGTTTGAAATGTGTGGACATGAGATTTGGGAGGGGCTGGGGCAGAATTACATGGTTTGGCCATGTTCCCACCCAAATCTCATCTTGAATTGTAACTCCTACAATTCCTGCATGTCATGGGAGGAACCTGGTGGGAGGTGATTGAATTATGTGGATGGGTCTTTCCCACACTGTTCTCATGGTAGTGAATGAGTCTCATGATATCTGATGGTTTTAAAAAATGGGAATTTTCCTGCACAAGCTCTCCCTTTGCCAGTTGCCATTCATGTAAGACATGACTTGCTCCTCTTTGCCTTCCGCCATGTTTGTGAGGCCTCTCCAGCCATGTGGAACTGTAAATCCGTTAAACCTCTTTCTTTTGTAAAAGTCTCGGGTATGTTTTTATCAACAGCATGAGAACAGACTAATACAGACTTCTAGAATTTTCAAGCTTTTGGGTCTTATATTTAAGTGTTTGATCCATGTTGAATCTATTTTTGTATAAGATGAGACATGAGGATCTTCTACTTGTAGCTTGCCAGCTTTCCCAGCACCATTTATTACACAGGATGCCCATTCCCTAATTTAAGCTTTTGTATGCTTTGGTGAAAATCAGTTAACTGCAGTATATTTGGCTTTTTTTCTGGTTTCTCTATTGTGTTCCATTGGTCTATATGTCTATTTTTTATAACAGTACCTGCTGTTTTGGCAAGTATAGCCCTGTAGCATAATTTGAAGTCTGGTAATGTGATGTCTCCTGATTTGTTCTTTTTGCTTATGATTGCTTTAGCTATTTAGGCTCTTTTTAGTTTCATATAAATTTTAGGATTTTTGTCTAATTATGTGAAAAGTGATATGGCATTTTGATGAGAATTGCATTGAATCTATAGATGGCTTTGGGCAATATAGCCATTTGCACAATATTGATTCTTCCTATCCATGAGCATGGGGTGTATTTCCATTTGCTTCTGTTATCTATTATTTCTTTCAGAAATATTTTGTAGTTCTCCTAGTATAGATCATTTACCAACCTGGTAATGTATATTCCTAGGTATTTTATTTTATTTTATTTTATCTGTTGTGAAAGGGATTAAGTTTTTCATTCAATTCTCAGCTTGGCCATCATTGGTATACAGCATTGGTACTGATTTGTGTACATTGATTTTGTACCTTGAAACTTTACTGAGTTTGTTTAATCAAATCTGGGAGTCATTTGGAGCAATCTTTAAGATTTTCTAGATATATGATCATATCATCTGCAAATAGCAATAGTTTAACTTCCTCTTTTCCAGTTTGGATGCCTTTTATTTCCTTCTCTTGCCTAATTTTTCTGGCTAGGATATCCACAAATATATTGGACTAGGAATGGTGAAAGAGGACATCCTTGTCTTGTTCCCGTTCCAAGGAAAATGCTTTCACCTTTTTTTTTATTCAATATGATGTTGTCTGTGGGTTTGTCATAAATGGCTTTTATTATTTTGAGACAAGTCCTCTCTATGCCTAGTTTGTTGAGAGTTTTTATCATAAAGGATGTTGGATTTTTTTCAAATGTTTTTTCTGTGTCTTTTGAGATGATTACACCATTTTTGTTTTTAATTCTATTTATGGAATGTATCACATTTATTTACTTGCATATACTAAATTATCCCTGCATCCCTGAGATGAAACCCACTTCATAATGATGTATTATCTTTTTGATGTGTTGTTGAATTCTGTTAGCTTGTATTTTGTTGCAGATAATTGCATCTATTTTCATCAGGGATGTTGGCCTGTAGTTTTCTTTTTTTGTTATGGTTGCGTCCTTTCTGGGTTTTGGTATCAGGGTGATACTTGGTTCATAGAATGAGTTAAGGAAGATTCCCTTTTTCTCAGTCTTTTGGAATAGTTGCAATAGGATTGATAGCAATTCTTTGAATGTCTAGTAGAATTCAGCTGTGAATTCATCTGGTCCTGGGCTTTTTTGTTGTTTTTGGCAATTTTTAAATTACTGATTCAATCTTGTTATTTGTTATTGATGTGTTCAGAGTTTCTATTTCTTCCTGATTTAATCTAGGATATTTGTATGGTCCCAGGAATTTATCAGTTTCCTGTAGGTTTTCTAGTTTGCATGCATAAAGGTGTTCATAGTAGTCTTGAGTGATGTTTACATTTCTATAGTGTCAGTTGAAATGTCTCCAGTTTCATTTATAATTGAGCTTATTTGAATCTTCTCTCTTCTTTTCTTGGTTAATCTATCTAATGGTCTATCTATTTTGTTTATTTTTTCAAAGAAGAAGCTTCTTGTTTCATTGATCTTTTGTATATTTTTTTCATGGAATTTCATTTAGCCCTAGAGCATGTTGGTGATTCAGGTATGCTAGTTCATTACTTTCATGATATGAGTGTGTTTGCTTTCATTCTTCCTATTTTATCACTTTGTATTTCTAATTTGTTCTAGACTGCTAAAATATCTAATTTTCAACCAATTGTCATTGTTTTCATAGCCTTTCTTTCAAAAGGACCCAAAAAGCCAAAGTAAAATGATCAATACATTTGACTGCATTAAAATTTAAAATCTTTGTATTCCAATGACAGTCATAAACAAAGTCAAAAGTCAAACATCAGAATGTGAATAATATTTGTAATATATGTAACAAAAGGTATTAAGCAAAATAGTTGAGCTACAATAAGAAAAAAAGAAATAAAAAAGAAAAGAAAATGGTAAAACATAGGAATGGACAATAGACAGAAGAGAAAATATAATACAATACCTATTGCACTCCCAATTTTTGGGGGGCAGAACTGGAAAAATCTATTCCAAAGTTAATATGAAATCTCAAGGAACCCTGTATTAGATAGTTCTTGCATTGCTATAAGGAAATACATGAGACTGGATAATTTATAAAGAAAAGAAGGTTAATTGGCATACCATCTGCAGACCATATAGAAAGCATAGGACCAGCATCTGCTTGTCTTTTGGGGAAGGCTTGAGGAAATTTTACTCTTATCAGAAGGTGAAGCAGGAGCAAGTATTTCATTTGGCAGAGCAGGAGAAAGAGAGAGAGACAGGGAGTGTCACACACATTTAAATGATCAGATCCTGTGAGACCTCACTCACTATGGTAAGGACAGCACCAAGCCATGAGGGATCTGCCCCCATGACCCAGACACTTCCCACCAGGCCTCATCTCTAATACTGGGGATTACACTTCAGCACGACATTGTGGGGAACAAATATCCAAACTATATCAGTTTCTGAATAGCTGAAACAATTTTGATAAAGAGCAAAGCTGAAAGACTCATACTTCCTGATTTTAAGACTTACTACAAAGCTACAGTAATCAGAAAAGCATGGTACTATCATAAAGGTAGACAAATTAACCAATGAAATTAAATAGAGAGCCTAGAAATTAACCCTAACATGTATGGTCAAATAATTTGTGGCAAGGGTGCTAACACAATTTAATGGGGAAAGAACAGTCTTTTCACAAAATGATGCTGAGGAAACTGGATATCCACATGCAAAAGAATTATTAAATTGGGCCCTTACTTAATAGCATATTCAAAAATTAACTCAAAATCACCAAGACCTACATGTTAGATCTAAAACAATAAAACTCTTAGAAGTAAAAAGAGCAAATATTTCATGACATTGGATTTGACAATTTCTTAGATATCACACTAAAGGCACAGGCAACAAAAGAAAAAATAGACAAATTGGACTTCACAAGAATGTAAAAGTTTTGTGCATCAAAAGACACTATTGACAGAGTAAAATGGTGAATCATAGAGTGGGATAAAATATTTGCAAGTCATATATCTAATAAGGGATTAATAACCAGAATATACTGAGTACTCCTAAGACAACAACAACAACAAACAAGTAACTCTATCCATAAATGGGTAAAATACTTCAATAGACATTTCTCCAAATTAGATAAGCACATGGTCAATAAGCTGATGAAAAGATGCTCAACATTACTAATCCTTAGGAAAAGCAAAACTATAATGAGTTACCACCTCACATCCATTAAGATGGCTATATATATATATATATATATACACACACACACATATATGAAATAACAAGTGTTGGCCAAGATGTTGAGAAATTCGAAATGTTAAGCACTGTTAGTGGAATGTAAATGTTAGGGGTACAAACAGAGTAGAAAGTAGTTTGGTGGTTCCTGAAAAATTCAAAATAGAATTACCATATGATTCAGCAATTTTACTTTTGGGTATACACCCAAAAGAATTGAAAGTAGGGTCTTGAAGAGATATTCATATACCTGTGTTCAGCATCATTCACAATAGCTAAAATGTAGAAGCTATCCAAGTGTCCATCTATGGATGAATGGATAAACAAAATGTGGAATATCCATACAATGGAATATTATTCATCCTTCAAAAGAAAGTTCTGCAATAGGTTATAACATGGATGAACCTTGAAGACATTAGGCTAAGTAAAATAAGCGAGTCACAGAAAGACAAATGCTCTATGATTCTATTTATTGAGATATTTAGAGTGCTTAAACTTATAAAAACAGAGAATAGAATGGTGGTTGCCAGAGGATGGGGGTGGGGGCAATGGGAAGTTATTTTTTAATGAGTATAGAGCTTCATTTTTACAAGATGAAAAGCATTTTAGGGATTGATAGTGGTGATGGTTGTAAATCATTATGAAAATGTTTTTAATACCACTGTACTATACACTGAAAAACAGTTAAATAGTAAATTGTATGTTATGAGTATTTCACCACAATGAGAATTTGGAAAGTGAACAAACAAACCTACAGGGCTCCTTTAGTTCAAGTTATCAGGCTTGAACGGCAACCAAACCAAGGTGCATTTTTATGTGTTATGGTCAAATAAAATTCTTTTGATAATCCCTTCAAAATAAAGTTGCATAAGAAATTCTGAAATATAGATGGGCTTACTTTAGCTGATCAATAGCTAGTCAATAGCTGTGGCCTCAGGGTTGGAAACCTGGTATCTAGTCAAAATTTCTATCCTCTTGGCTTCTGGCTGGTGGGGAGGTGGATGTTGTATTTAATGTATCTACTACAGATGGCTAACATCTAAGCTCATTCTATTCTTCAGAAAAGGTTCATGTACCTAAATGTGACCAGACTAGTACAGGTGTTCTTTTAACTAATCCAAACCAGCAATGGGCTCTTCAAAAAGTCACAAACCACGCTCTGGTCCCAAGCTGCCCTGATCATGGATGTAGCAAAGCCCTCTCAATGCTAGAGGAAACTAGGAATCCTTCAGATGTTTTTGGAGGGTGGTTGTTGTGGTTTACTTTTTGGATTTGTTTTAATAGGAATCAGTGTTTTTGTGATTTGTGTTAGGATCTCTTCCAAGAAAAAATGAGTTTGGAAAGGTGGAGGAAGGGAACATCATTAGTTTGCTATTATTGAATGACTGAGAAGACAGAAAAAAATGTCAGGATACTGCCTGGCCTGGGAGGCAGAGGTGAAGGAACAGATGGGAAAAGTTGATAGTGCTGACTGTACTCCTCTGTCTGGGTACACACCTCTGGAGCCTTCCTTTGTTCAAAATCAGTGTGGTGTCTAATAAGAAGAATGGGTTTTGAAGTCAGACAAACTTAAAATCATGTCTGTGATCTGATCCTTTCTAGCTGTGTGACCTTCAGTTTATTACCTTTCTGTTAGTTTTCTTGTCTGTACATTAAGATTTATAATAGTGAATACATGACAGAGTTGTATTAACTTAAGTAAAGTAAATTAAACTGCCTGGTTTAAGAGCTGGCACATTTTGTGAGCTCCATAAATACTAGCTGTTTATTGACTTCCTTTCTTTTAAAGACCATTTGGTGACTCTCTTCAGAACCTCTTGTGCAGCTTTCACCATAACCCCAGATGGATTGCACCTTCATGCCTCTCCTAATGGTTATGCAACTTGCCTTTCTTTGCACATTGTTGTGTTCTGATTTGTTTAATGTCTGTCTTTTGTACTTCCTATGAGCTCTTTGAGTTTAGTGACTGTCTGATTTATCTTTGCAACCCAAGAAATTCCCACAGAGCTGGGCAATAATATTCACCTATGAATGGTGAATTCAATGTGTCAATGGGTTTGAAGACTGTGACAAAGCTATGGGAGGACTCTGTAGTACAACCAAAGCTATATTTGGATAAAGCCAACTGTAAACTAATGAAACACCCAGGTATCCCTATTAGAGTTCCAGATGGCCATGGTGACGTGGAATAGTTATGATCATTTCCTAAAAGATGAGGGTTAAAAAGGCTACAAACACTAAAGCAAGGTGTTTTGTTTGTTTGTTTGTTTGTTTTTGCCATATATGATCCAAGAGACCAAATTTAACACTCTTTCCAGATGGTGTTGGAACCAATTCAAATCAGGCTAAGGACAAAAGGCTTTTCCCCAAAAAATTATTGTGAGGTATTTTGTAAGTCTTTCTACTTGATACAACTGCAACCTCATTGGAACTGAACTGAAAATATTCAAGGTAAAGGTTGTTTTTATTTCTTGAGCCTTTTGATGCCTCATCTTCCACTAGAATGTCATCTGAGTGCTTTTATTTAATAAAACCCCCAAATCATTAAGCCTAGAGCAGTCCCACAGCCCCAGGATGCTTCGTTCTCAGATAACAAAAGCAGCTGTTGCTCACCCACCAGCACAACACAGATCAAAAGTCTGGCAGGTTTCCTTCAAGCCCCATCTCAGCTAAATGAAAGCTCCTTAGCATCCCCAAACTTTATGCCACCCATCCATGTTGAGTTGGCTAGCAGCCACAGCAATGGCTTTTCCAGCCCATCTCCCAGGGAATGTTGCTCTGTGCTGCTGAGGGGTCTGATAATTTTCGTCACCGTTATGCTTACTTGACTCCTTTTCAAATTCAGAGCACTTTTCCTTTTCCCGTTAGACTTGTGCTTTTGTGTACTTTTCCTTTATTGGAACTGGCATCATGAAGCTATTTAAACGCAGCTCCATCTGTTAGAGTTGGGTCCTGCAGGTAGAGTGTCATGTTTGATTTCAGATTATCATTTGTTGTGTTGTCAAGAAGGGCTTGGGGGAGGAAGAAAAAAAAATGCCTGTGTTCAAACTACTCTGGTTAAAATGCACAAACAACTTATTTGCAACTTTGACCATGGCTCTGATCAATGTGCCTCATGTTTCTCTACAATCACAGCAACGGTCTCTGTGACATTCAGAAGTTGGTCCCGAAAGAATTGTTCACAGTAGAAAGCCGACCTTAACCCTGAGCTTTGGAGCCCACCTGGGTCATTCCTTATCCGTAAAGCAACAAAGCAGAGTAAAGCTTGTCCCTAGTAGGTAAAAGTATGAGTGTAAATAGAACCAATAGACCCTTGCTTAACTCAATGATAGATGGAGTACATAAAGGTGGGATGGACTACTCTCAGAAATTCTGCTTCTAACTATCTGTGCCAAGGAGATGATCTAAATACAGAATATGTTTTAAATGCCATTTGTCACAACACATTTGTAATTGTAAGACATTAAAAACAAGATAAACATTCAACAATTAATAATAGCACAACAGAATGTTGAAAATTGCTAAAGCTGAAGAAAGGACACATGGCAGTGCATTGCACTGTTTATTTTTCTATTCAAAAAAGAGCCCGCATCTCCAAGACAATCCTAAGTCAAAAGAACAAAGCTGGAGGCATCACGCTACCTGACTTCAAACTATACTACAAGGCTACAGTAACCAAAACAGCATGGTACTGGTACCAAAACAGAGATATAGACCAATGGAACAGAACAGAGTCCTCAGAAATAATACCACACATCTACAGCCATCTGATCTTTGACAAACCTGAGAAAAACAAGAAATGGGGAAAGGATTCCCTATTTAATAAATGGTGCTGGGAAAATTGGCTAGCCATAAGTAGAAAGCTGAAACTGGATCCTTTCCTTACTCCTTATACGAAAAT